>NW_025813964.1:0-2500 GCF_021917145.1 Hypomesus transpacificus
TACATCAACGACAAGAAGCCCTTCCTCATCGAAGGTACCCCCCCCCTCCTCCAACGCCCTCCTCTGGTGGTCCTGTCACTGCTAACGGTGTGTGACCGATCTGTTGAGCCCTGGTCTGTTTCACTTTGCTGTTCCGCTGACACACGTTTACGTTCCATTTATTCATTTCGCAGACGCTTTTATCCAAAGCGACTTCCAAGAGAGAGCTTTACAAAGTACATAGGTCACTGATAATAACAACAAGATAGCCCCAAAGCATAGCGGGTAGCCAAAACATGAAGCACACATTGTGAACAACCAAAATAAGTGCCAAAGGGAAGAACCCTAAGAGCATGCAGTTAAACAAGTTCAAATAAAACAACATGAATCGCTATAAGTGCAAGTGTACCTGTAAAAAAACACCTGTTGTTTGTTTTGTGCTGGACTGCAAGGACTTCAGTCTGACGGACCTCAGTCGCTCACAGGCTGTCGTTTTGTATCCTTTCTTTCTCGCTCTCTCTGTCTCTGTTTGTTTCTTCCGCTCTTTCTCTCCCCGTCTCTCCCCGTCTCTCTGTGTCTCTCTCTCTGTGTGTCTCTATCTTTCTCTCTGTGTCTCTCTCTCTCTGTGTGTCTCTCTCTCTGTGTGTGTGTGTCTCTCTCTCTCTCTCTCTCTCTCTCTCTCTCTCTCTCTCTCTCTCTCTCTCTCTCTCTCTCTCTGGGTCTCTCTCTCTCTGGGTCTCTCTCTCTCTCTGGGTCTCTCTCCCTCTCCAGAGGAGTTTGACAAGGAGACGGGTCAGATGCTGAGCGGCCTGGACAAGCTGCCCGCCGACCTGAAGCTCTTTGTGAAGGAAGACAACCACCTGTTCGACAAGGAGCTGGCCGACTGGGACCTCCTCCAGGCCCGCAAGGCCCAGCAGGAGAAGCTGGCCCTGGCCGCCGCCGCCCTGGCAACAGCCTCGGCAACCGCCGCCGCCGCTTCTTCCGCCGCCTCCCCTCAGCCAATGAGCACGGAGCCCAGCCCGCCCGACAACTCAGGTCAGGGTCACGCGCGCGTGCGCAAGGGCAGAGCGCTGCGGTGTGGACGAGAATACCTAATGGGCCAGATCGATTGTCAGTGGTGGGCAGATTCCAGTTGGGTTTAAGAGGGGGGAGGGGGGAGGGGCACATGGGTGTTGAGTGACCGCCACAGAGCACCCCACTGTTAGCTCAGAGAATGTTATCCCCCCCCCCCGGTTAAGGGTCGTTTCACCTTTTTGTGTGTTTGTAAAGGATGAGAAAATTGACCTTGACGGGCCTTTTTCCTGGGCCTTTCCAAGCACACACACACACACATGCCCGAATGTCGGGTTACGTTGAATGTTTTTGAATTTGTGTTCGAGAACGACCCTAAGGGTCACGGTCAGGGTTAAGGAGCTAGTGGATGGAGAACAGGAATGAGCGAATGGTCGATCCCCACTAGGATAGAAAAACCAACCAGTGTGTGTGTGTGTGTCTCCAGACCCGCAGCAGGACCCAGAGTACATGGAGCAGCCGTCCCCTACGGACGACTCCAAGCACCTGCAGGAGGACACGGAGAGGGCCATCGCCAGGGCTGCCTCGGAGCACCTGGAAGAGCGGGGCCCCGAGGCCCTGCTGAACGCTGTAAGACCCACCACACACACACCACACACACACCACACACACACCACACACACACCACACAGCCCTGCTGAACGCTGTAAGACCCACCACACACACACCACACACACACCACACACACACACCACACTCACACCACACAGCCCTGCTGAACGCTGTAAGACCCACCACACACACACACAGCCCTGCTGAACGCTGTAAGACCCACCACACACACACCACACACACACCACACAGCCCTGCTGAACGCTGTAAGACCCACCACACACACACCACACACACACCACACAGCCCTGCTGAACGCTGTAAGACCCACCACACTCACACCACACACACACACACAGCCCTGCTGAACGCTGTTAGACCCACCACACACCCGCACACTCACACAGCCCTGCTGAACGCTGTAAGACCCACCACACACACACACAGCCCTGCTGAACGCTGTAAGACTCACCAACCACACAGCCCTGCTGAACGCTGTAAGACCCACCACACACACACACAGCCCTGCTGAACGCTGTAAGACCCACCACACACTCACACAGCCCTGCTGAACGCTGTAAGACCCACCACACACTCACACAGCCCTGCTGAACGCTGTAAGACCCACCACACACTCACACAGCCCTGCTGAACGCTGTAAGACCCACCACACACTCACACAGCCCTGCTGAACGCTGTAAGACCCACCACACACTCACACAGCCCTGCTGAACGCTGTAAGACCCACCACACACTCACACAGCCCTGCTGAACGCTGTAAGACCCACCACACACTCACACAGCCCTGCTGAACGCTGTAAGACCCACCACACACTCACACAGCCCTGCTGAACGCTGTAAGATCCACCACACACTCACACAGCCCTGCTGAACGCTG
>NW_025813964.1:5000-55503 GCF_021917145.1 Hypomesus transpacificus
CACGCCCCCCGAGAGCGACTACCGGCTGCAGCATGTGATCGTGTACCTGATCCAGAACCAGGCCCCCAAGAAGATCCTGGAGAGGACCCTGCTCATGCAGTTCGCCGACAGGAACCTGGGCTTTGACGAAAGGTGACCGCCAGCCTCGAGTCGTCACCGCTTTGTCGTCGCATTTATTTCGAGGAAGAAAATGTCCCTTTAGGTCTGACAAGCCTGAAGCCCCCCAGCAGAGGGCGACAAAGCCCAATTCTATCTCAAACGATGAGTCGGCCTTTTTAAAATAGTTTGTCTGTGGTTATACAGTCGGTTCCAGTTACGTTCAGGCTGTGCGTTTATAAAAAGCAGTCCGGTCATACACAGAGGTTAGTAAGCTAGGTTAAACCTTTATCCGGGTTTGAACTTTCTCCAAGGTTCTTCAGCTTCTGAAGGTTGTTCTGTGTCGGTTTGTTGCAGAATGCTACCTAGGAAGAGAGAAGCTGTAAACCGAGACAAATGAGAGCAATAATGCCACATCACTGTAGGTTACTGAGTGGATTACCTCCGTCGGCGTCTAAGATTGTCATGTACACTTTGAAAATGTTTGGCGGGGCGATCCATATTCATGAGCGAATTGATTCCACTCGACTCCCCTATTTCGAGCGAAATAATTAGATTTGTGTGCGCGCGTGGCCTCGATAGCAGCCTCCAGAGGACCGGATTAGTTCTGTTCTCAGCACTAAAGGGTGATTCATCGGACCGTGTCAAGGCCCGGGGCCACCGTGTCCCGTTTCCACCTCCCAAAGTACCTCTCTGAGACCCGGGGCGCCCGGACCCAACTGTCTTTGGTCCCTTCCTCTCTCGATCTCTTTCTTATATCGGTTTTGGCTTTTCGTAACCCTCTCCCCTCCCCTCTTGACCGTCTTCCCCTCCTTGTCGTCCCGTCTGGCCTCAGGTGCAAGAGCGTCATGAACGTGGCCCGTGCCAAACTGGACATGATCAAGCCGGAGGAGGTCAACGTGGAGGAGTACGAGGTGAGTCGGACTGCGAGGTGAGTCGGAGTGTCGTTCCTGTGCGGAGAGGGAACCAATAAGAAAATGGTTTCCCTGAGACAACTTGGCGTCCACAAAACGCACTAGAGGAGAGTGCATCTCTAAACGTCTGGATGCGTACGGTGTACGGCTCGATGGATCGCGTGCACTTTTGGTCCGACGCGTTAAAATCGATGTGACGGTAATAGATGTGCTTTATCTCTGCCCCCACTGTTCAGCATTCCTTTTCTTTTTAGAACTAATTGTCATTTGGTTTCCCTAGATATGGCATCAAGACTACAGGAACTTTCGCGATACAACAGTCTTTCTGATGATTGGCCTGGAATTGTTCCAGAAGAAAAGGTGAACACCCAACTCCATTTTCTGAACATCGAACTCGTGTCCGTGTCGTACTCACTTCAACCCCGCTGTGTTCTCCATTTGCAAGCCATGAACTTCCCTCTGGTCACCTCCAGAGGGCAGCAGATCCTTTGATCCTTTGAGAACCTGTCTGCCTTAGATCAGAGACTGTTGTTCCAGTCGATAGACAAAGTCTCCGTTTCTCTCGTGAACTCGGTGGCTTCGAATGCCGCCACAGCGCCATTCCTTCTCCTGCGCAGTTCTCATGTCAAACACTCATTTCATTCAGTTCCCTGAGAACCTAACCCCCATGCACAAGTTAGTCCCATCTCAATGCTGCCATGTAATCGACGATCGATAAAGTTGTTATTTTTATTTAAATGTGGGTCTGTTTCTCTTTTCCGTTCAGTTACGTGGAGGCCTTGATGTACCTGATCTACTCCTATCAGTACAACGGAGAGCTGCTGCTCAAAGGGCCGTACCGGGGTCACGACCAGGAGATCGTCGGTCGCTACCGGAGGCAGTGTCTCCTGGTGAGTGCTCCCCCTCCTCCTCCCCCCTCCCTCTCCTCCTCCCCCCTCCCCCCTCCCTCTCCTCCTCCCCCCCTCCTCCTCCCCCCCTCCCAGATGCACTTACAGCCTCCTAGTGTCTCAACATGGATGTCCCTCCACGTCTACCTAATGAAATTAGTGGACTCTTAAGCCAAGGCTCCGCGAGTTCTCCTGGACGTTAAAACGAATGTCGTGGAGCAGCCCTCTGTAGTCATCCGTAAAGCACCGATCCGTGTGATCGATAACGATACTGTTTTAATTGGCCATTTATACGTCTGTAATCAAAAGAATGGGCCACGGAGGAAACGTTTCGGAACACGCGGAATCCTCCGGAAGACAAAGATTTCTTTTTTTTTTCTGAAGCTGTCGGCTTCTCTCCCTCTCTGACCCCGGTCGACCCGCTCATCCCACCCCCTCCTCTTGGTTCCAAATTACAGGACTGGGTCAAAGTGACTCAGCCAAACTGACTGTGCGGGAGAACGTGTCACTGTAATTTCGAGAATTGATGGAGGGAAATGAGAAATGGGTCGTTCTTGCTGAGGCGCATTGCATTGGCAGTTTAGAATATTTTTATTTTTTGAATTTTATACGACCCATAAAAAAATTCCTCTGGAGGCCGTTTCAGCAGACGCTCTCAGCTTGGTCGGCGACCAAAAACCTGGTTCGATATTCCAACCAGACTACCGTTTCCATAACGTGTCTCTCCCAGGCTGCTGGGCGTGGGTGGGGGAGCAGCCACCCCCACCACCACCAGAGCCTGCTCCTCGGGGGGGGGGGGGGGGGGGGGCATGCTGTAGCCTGCTGCACCCGGTAACCTTACACCGGCATTGTGCTCATAATGTAATCATCCGAGGGGGAATAGGAAGCAGGAGGCCCTGACGAGTGTAAACACATTACCCTGAGACGCGGCCCTGTCCTCAGCTAACCCCTCCGCTCCGTGGCAGGCCGCCATCTCAGATCTCCGGCCAGGTCCCTGGGTCTCCCGGCCCGACCGAGCTGTTTACCCTGGGCTCTGTTTTAATTGAAAACACGGCTAACATTGACATAGTTAATGTACTGGGGATGTTTCGCCCTGTCGTCGCCCCCCCTCCCCCCAAACCCGAGTCCCCCCCGGTTCCGGAGAGAGGCCTGTGAAAGGGCTCTCCGACTCCCCCGAGGTCAGGGAGTTTGGGTTCGCGAGGCAGGATGGGGGGGGGAGGAGGGGGGGGGGAGAGAGATGAGACGTGCCCACGTGCGTCACCGCGGACGTCAGCCCCGCCGACTGGAGAACATTCAGGAACATTGAGGATGTCTGAGGGGTTGACTACCACGTACTGTGTCGGCGCAAATGGGACCGTGTCTTACCTGAGCCGCCGGCGAGCTGATTGAAATGGTCTAAATGCTAATGACTGCGCTTAGCTGGGGGAAAAGGGAGGAGGAGGAGGGGGGGGGGGGGGGGGGAGAAATACTATACCGGTCTTTGTCTGAGGAGTATGACAAACAAACAACTTTCCTGAACTCTCTTGGCGCCCCCTTGCAGAAACTCAACGAGCACGCGGCGGCCCTGTTTGAGACGGGCGAGGAGCCCGAGGTGAGCGACGGGCTGAGCATCATGAACGAGCTGGTGGTGCCGTGCATCCCACTGCTGCTGGTCCACGACACGGAGAAGGACCTGCTGGCCGTGGAGGACATGAGGAACCGCTGGTGCTCCTACCTGGGCCAGGAGATGGAGTGTGAGTACGGCACAACGGAGGAGCCAAGAGGATGGGGGGGAGTGGGGGGGTGGGGGGGGGTGGAGGGGGGATACTGTAGGGAATAGGATGTTTGTCGTGTCACTGTTCACCTTTGGCAGTGCAGGTCAACTCGTCAGATGCACAGAATATAATGACAGAATTGAAGATGGACACTTTGTTTAAGACGATTGTTGGCATGTGTAGGCGTTCGAGAGCCCCGAGCACCCTGGCAAGTTGAGAGAAAGTGGTTCCGAGATGTCCCTCCTGGCTTGAGCTAGACCAATTTGTAGAAAGCTCCGGCATCCCCATAGTACCTTCCCAGAACTACAACCAGAGCCTAGTTCCTCTTATTTGTTTTATCCGTGTTTTCCTCCAAGAGCATGTTCCGGAACATGAAGTCATATCATCGTGCAAATATTTGTCTCGTGATGGAGACAAACGGGGGGGGGGGGGGGGGGGGGGGGGAGAGGGGGATAACTGAATGCGATTGAGGCATAACCACGGTAATAATGTTCCCCTCTGTTGTCGTCTCCCCTCCAGCGAACCTGCAGGAGAAGCTGACAGACTTTCTCCCCAAGTTGCTGGACTGCTCGACGGAAATCAAAAGCTTCCACGACCCTCCCAAGCTGCCTGTCTACTCCACCCTGGAGCTGTGCGAGCGCTTCGGCCGCGTCATAGCCTCCCTCGGGCGGGGGCCCGCGGACGGGAGATGAGCCGGTGGGGGCCCCCCCCCCCGCTTGTCCCTCCTCCATCAGCCCCCCCCCCACCCCCACCCCCCCGCCTGGGGCCACTCACCCAACGGACCTCTGTATTAACCCACGCCTTCCTTATAACCTGGGGGTCGCTCGCCATAGCTGTTTACTTCTTTGTTTTGTTTTTCTCTTCTTTGCTGCTATAGGTTTTTATCCTTATGAATACTATGATTTCAGATGTGGTTTTTAAAAGCAAAACGCGACCAGCGAGGGGTCAGGGACAGTCCCAGGATGAAGGAACAAGAGCGAGGAGTCTAGTGACGGCGGTCTTGCAGTGATTAAAAGCCAGCGCATGCTGCTCCAGCTTTGTTAAACAAAGTGGATTTAACTTTGACAGTTTTTTTTTTTTTCTCGTAGTTGTCAGGTTTTTTTTCGTTTGTTGTTGTTGTCTTTCTGGTTTATGCCCCCCACACCCCCATTCCTTAAGCACCCCCTTTCTGCGTGAAAACACGACTTCCCAGCTGCTCTGCCACCAGTTTGGTACAGTATTATCAAATATTTTGTTTTTGTTTTATTTTTCTAAATAAAGCGACGAAGAGAAACCTTGAGATTTATCAGCGGCTTTAAGTATCTCAAGTGGTTCTCTCGACCCGAGGACTGCACCAGAATGAGATGTTTTGAGTGCTGTGGTAGACAGCCATGGACACCCTGTGGTTTGTTAATAAATCGAGAGAATAAAGTTTTATTTATGGCCCTTTTAGGCCAAATACATACTTGCTTTGCCTGATGTCCTGTGATTTCATTTCTGCATTTACAACACATGAAACATCATAAATGTCTACATTTGTCCCATACCATGGTCATGGATGAACCATAAGTAACGATGAGTAGGCTATGCCCAGAGAAACTGGCCAAACATTTATGGGTAAGTCATTAAGTGGTAATGACGCAGAGCAAAAGCAGTTGTCAAATAATAGATGATAGAAGGATAGAAGATGATTAAATGAAATGTCGTCACTATCCATATTTTGTATTTTTAGTTCTTCGTTTTCAAATAGACTGGACCTTTGCACATTGTGCCAAGATAATTAACCAATCGGAACAGCCTTTTTAAATTGGGCGCCAACCCGCCACATTTAATTAACTAGCGTGTATCGGCCAAAGCCAATTACCCGATCTTCTCACTTGAATTATCGATAACTGCCCACACCATCTTGCTTCAAATTTAGTAAGACCAAGGAAAACATCTTTAGCCTACCGTGAAGCTGTTTTTGTGTGGTGGCCTACAGTACAGATGATGGCATTGGGCCTACCAGCTATTTCGAAGAAGGCCTCTACTAATGGAAACCTTCCACCTCACAACGCTGGCTCCTGGTCGGTTTGAAGTAAGTAATACGAATGCTCCCTCGACTAATTACACAGGTAAATATAAAACGGCATTACAAAAATGCAATGTATCCAAAATATAGCATATTTATCTGTTGAGCCAATAGGGCCAACTGTAAAACATTATTTTCGAAATAACGATCATAGTAGGCCTAGGCTATTTGCTGAAATCGTTTTTTATGTATTTGATATTACACATGAATGTTGTCAAGGACTGGGCTTAGCTTCTTTAGTATGCTATTAGTTTACAAATGTTAAATATTTTCTTGTTAGCTTCTTTAGTATGCTATTAGTTTACAAATATTAAATATTTTCTCGTTACCCTTAATGTGGAATATCATAAGATTTCGAGGATTTTTGGCTGCCAAAGATGTACGTTTTAGAAGTAGCTTAACTGTTTCCTCTTAATTCAAATCATGATGATAGGAAAAGTAACCTTGCAAGAATTTCATTAGGCAAACGGAAGTACCCGCCACTCTCTATTCAATGAATTGTTGCCTTTTTAATCCCTTTTGGGAGCTTTCTCAAAAATTAGTCTGGCTTTCAAAGGCCAGACAGAATCTATCTGTTAAACATGACTTCTCTCCATTGTTGACCGCCACACTCCGCTGATAAGAGCCGTTTCCATGGTGATGCTTCATTGTCTGACCGTCTAGACGGCCTGTGACACATGACACGCCGTCCCATCCCTAGCCGAAGTGGATCACATCTGTCCAGAAATCAATGGTCTACTTCTCTCATCTGCTGATTTGTTGACCATTGTCACAAGGTCCCCTGCCCCCAATGAGGTGGAGATCTATGCAAAACTGTCCACACCCAAACCTTGGGGTTATCGCCATCTCATCCAACTTTACTCCCAAGCCATGCATATTTGATAGGTGATATGATAATGAAACAATCCTTCTTCTTGTGTTAGCATTACACAAGCACACACCCTTAGCTGGCTTAGCTCCCAAATGAGGTATTACATTTCCAATAGTATACAGAAAAAACACCGTTTTCTGTGAATAACCACTCGGATAATGTTACTGGAATCTGGAATGTAAACTTTAAAGGATTTACTGGATGTTTTGATATTCACAATTAGATGAAAATGAAAACAAAATTCCAATTGTGTTGACATAACATAGCTTAAAATGCTATGCTACTCCTTATCTTTTTGGAATCGTAATTTAGGCTTTTGCCCAATAGAGCTGCTATTGAGGCAGTGAAGATCGGTTACCTCATTGTTTATTACAAATAGGTAACACACTAGGTTTTCACTTAAGGCACACATTCAGGTTGTCATTTGTATTTGGCCGTGAAGCAGGACTCTCAGACAGTGACTAGGCAGCTGTGCTTTACTGACCAGCCCATCTGAATAAATGAGCAATACAGCCTTGTTCTGCTGTCTGCCCCCAGACTTTCCAGAGAGCATCATGGCTGCCACTAAACTATTGTCTGGCTGCCGAAATGAACTCGGCTGTTACTGCCCCTCGGAATCGAGGGCAAGGGAGCTGACGATTCGAATGAAATGGATGGCTGAAGGAAAGGCATAGGTGTGCCATTGTCTGCCTGATTCATTTGATACCACTTTTTCCAGCTGGAAGGGGGAGTGGGGGACGGGACGTGTTGATGAATTGCTAAATTGCTGGAAATATTCTGCTCTCTATCCAGTCACTCGAAATGCTAAATTGGTTCAAATGTCTATTTCGGCAGTGTTTTTAAATCAGCTGAAAGTCAGCAAATAAACGGAGCTGTACACGGAGGGGTAAGGCGCCATAAAAATGTCTGCAGCTCCAGGTTGATGCCGTTGGCGATCCGCAGATGTTGTTTAAAGCAGAAATCTGTAGAGGACACTCTGCTCAAAGGCTCCCTGAACAGATATTTTCCCCTTTTTTGTTCATGGGGCTTCTTTTTTCCCTCCCTGAACTGAATATCAATCAACGGACACCTCTTTAGTTGGGTAAAGCCTGAGAATAGGGGGGAGGAGGAAGAGAGAGAGAGAGACAGAGAGAGAGAGAGAGACAGAGAGAGAGAGACATAGAGAGAGAGAGAGAGAGAGAGAGAGAGAGAGAGAGAGAGAGAGAGAGAGAGCACTACAATGGGTGCTCAAATTGCTGTCTCTTCACTTAGCGCTTAATGATGCTCTCTAAGAGCCCTGCCCTCATTGGGCTCTGTTTTACGGATTGGATAAAAGTTGTGCAGGGGGGAAAAAATGTCGTCTGGGCTCCGTGCCAGTGGGTTGGTGTTTCACAGCAGCCACTACCTCGCACCGGGGTGCTCTGGGAAGCTTGACTGAAGGGGGGGGGGGGGGGGAGTAACAGAGGGATGGCGGGCTGGCTGTTTTGGGGAGGTGTGGGGGGGGGGGGAGTGTGTGTGGGGGGGCAAGAGCCTCACAAGGTGCCACTTCCATGGAGACGCAGCTGGGCTGAACAAGGCTCCCCATCAATGGACAAACAAGAGACCCGGAGCTATGTCTGGCTGCCCCGTGTTACTGGGAGCCCCAGCAGCCAATCTCTACACCAGGGCACCGGGGCTGTGAGGCGTGGCGCCGCTTCCCAGCCAATCACTGACTTCCATAAGAGGAAGAAGCTCATTTACGCCGGTAATGAATTAAGTTTCGGCATGTTACTTTTACATTTACATTTAGTCATTTAGCAGACGCTTTTATCCAGAGTGACTTACAGTAAGTACAGGGACATTCCCCTGAGGCAAGTAGGGTGAAGTGCCTTGCTCAAGGACACAACGTCATTTGGCTCAGCCGGGAATCGAACTGGCGACTTTCAGATTACCAGCCCGATTCCTTCACCGCTCAGCCACCTTGACTCCCACGTAGAGTGGGTTTTCTCACGTAGAGTGCCTTTCTGTCCATTTTGTTTAGGCTGCCTGGCAAATCCGTGTGTCTCCTTATGTAGAGGGCTGGTTTTAGTCTGTTTTCTGTCTTGCTAACATGTTTGCATCGGCGCCCTATACCTCATTGACTTGAATAGAGTGCTGTATATTTTCTCTTGCTTGGCCTGATTTTTGTTTTCCCTTTCTGTTTTCTTGGCTCATTGGCAAATTGAATTCAGTCTCCTCCCTCGAGAGCTCTCAAATGTCTCTCCTGCGTGGTTTCGGTCCTGTGAACTTTCAGAGACAATTGCCTCATTACTCCGTTTCAGGGGGAAAATAAGCGACGCCGAGGTCACCTCTCTGTTTCTCTTTTCCCCCGTTTCTTTCTTCCCTTTCTTCATTCTCTTTCTCTCGCACACGCACACGTGGACTCGCATGGACGCACGCACACGCACACGCACGCACACTCCATTGCGTTTTCTGGAACGCTCTGCTGGACTTCCTAGGAAAAAGAGTTGAAAGTATCACAAGGCTGGCAAAAAAAAAAATGTGTTCTCCCTGATAAGACTGCCACAGGATGCAGCACGGATTCTGGTCGATGTTCACATAGACTTCAGTGTTTATGATAGCTGGCTTACCACACGGATAATGTGGGGATACGTGCAGGTTGCTGGAATACCTGGGCACTTCACCGTAATCTTATAGAAACACGCACAGAGGGTTGACATAAAGGTATTTAACCTGCTCTTGTTGTAGGGGTGCTGCCTGTTTGGTGCTAACCCAGATGTGTTAGCTGGTAGGAGATAACCTATACTGGGGCATTACCAATACAAAATAAGTCCAGTATAAACAAAATATAATCAAAGAACGAACAGCTAACTCCGAAAGTAGACGAGAGAAAGAGAGATCCACGTTGGGGTGAAGGAGCCCTGTCCTGGGTTAGGGTTAGTCGTAGGCCGTAGGTAGTAAGCAGCTCCGGGCCCCTGGCAAGCCAGAGGCCCCCCTCGGGGCCACGGGCTGTCATGAGTCAGAAAAGAGAAGGAGGGGGGGGGGGGGGGCGGGTATGCTGTGCTTCCACTCCCTGTCGAAAACGAGCGATGCATTGTACATGTGAAGAAACATTCATTTCAAACCGCAGGGGTTATAAATCGTTATCTTAAGCCCCTTCAGCGTACGTGTGTTGTCATATATCTTTTTTTTTCTTTTTTTCTTTTTTAATTTGCCCCTTCTCTCTCTCCCGCCGCCCCAGATCACAGAGGAACTCACTCAGAGCATTGTTTTCCCTGCCAACCCACTTGGCATATCCAGTTTTATTTTGAACCCACGAGCCATTTGGCAACCGGAGCGAGTTGCGTTCAAGGTATTTATGAGGTTGTCCTCAAGAAACCTTGCTTTATATCAACAGTTGACTGATGTACGTGACAGTGAGGCTCGTTTTTTTGGAAAGCCTTTTAAAGAAGTTGTCCCTGTGAATAATGCCAGTCGTGGCCATGCCAAACCAAAATATATATATTAATTCTGATGGCTTTCATACAGCTGGCGCTTTCCTGAAATAAAAGTAGAGGGTGGAGAATATCCTGGATCGTTGCCGTCCCCCTTGCTATTACAATTCCCAGCCATGTTTTTATTAAATCAAATATATTCTAAGATCCTATTTGATTATGTATTACCCCAGAGCAGAGATCTGCAATGGTATTTTGTTACCATGAAATGTGATAGAATCCAATAAGAGTGTTCAGGATGAATGGCTTCTAAAGCTGAAATCTGTGGGAAAAAACTGGGTTTAAAAGTGAAATCACTTCTTCTTCAGGGCTTCCCAGGTGGCTTGGGTAAAATGCGTACCATACAGGCCAAGTTCTTACTGCCGTGGCCCCCGGGTTCGATTCCAGCCTGGGCCGTTTACTGAATGTCATCCTGTCTGTCTTTGTCTTGTGCCTTTTCATATATCTACATACTGTGACTCTCAAAATACAGCAGAAATGCCATTGCTAATTGCAAATCAAAGCCACATTTTGAATACTTTTACGCCAAGTATCTTGAGCATATCATACCATTCCCTTTTCAATATAAGCCTGTTTGGGATGTTTTCCAGGTTTAGACAAATGTTTCATCCAGTAAATGTTGTCTTGGACTAAACCAGAGAAGGGAGTTTTGGAATCATTCCTCTCCCCTAATTTGAAGCTAACATCTCATAAAACAGCCAAGATACCACAGGGTGAGCTCAGTCAAGCAGCCGTTTGTAATTGTCCATCATTTCCATCGGAGCCTTTTATATTCAGCCTGAGATCTCCTGTTTCTGCATCGTTCCCTCGGATTCACTGAGCTGTGTTATTAGTTCATCAGCAACATATTTCTCCTTGGCTGGGAGCGAGTGTTGTGAGTTGTTTATGACTTTGATAGATCGGACTGAATGGGAGGCAGGGGCCCGCCCTCCTCTCAGCGGAGGGAGTTTGTAAAGTAAACACCTAGTTTTGGATTGATGGTTTCCCAAAACCAGACCTTTTCCAGTCTTGACAACCTCCAACCTCTGGAGTGGGCAGAAATAGCAGTAAAAAGATGAGGTTGTGGGGATGTTACAGTAACAGGAGAAAAAAAACGGACCTGCTCTATCGTGGGCCAGAAGATTAAATAAGTCATCTCTGATGCAACCGGTACTCCCAGAATTCCCTTTCAAGTAGGGACAGTTTTATCTTTGTTAAGTGGCTACCGAGGTCAGGTTATATGATCTTGTGTGGAAAATTAGGCCCAAGAGCTTTCAGTATACACTTACACACTTTAGTCCCCCCTCCCCTCACACACACACGCACACACACACTTGCTGTGTCTGACCCGAGGGTCACGGTGCAGTGACTCTGAGGCTTGTCTAGCGGGGCCTCTTGAAACCCTGGCCTTTACATTCCATTGCCCCGAGGAGGGGGTTGCAGTCAGGCTTATTAACACACAGAAAGACGGAGAGAGAGAGAGTCACAAAGAGAGAGAGACAGAGAGAGAGAGAGAGAGAGAGAGGGAGAGAGATAGAGAGAGGGAGAGGGAGAGAGAGTCACAAAGAGAGAGAGAGACAGAGAGAGAGAGGGAGAGGGAGAGAGAGAGAAGGAAGTCTCTGGATTATGCACTGTTTCCTTGCCTGGAAGCCTGAGCCTGTTCCCTCCCACTTTGCCAGCTGAGCAGCACTTCTGCAAACTAAAGGAAACGGCGAAAACTTCAACTTGCTATTCTCCAGCTGCCCCGCTCTCCTCACTGCCCTACTTGTTTTCAACTCTCCCCTCCCCTCTCCCCTCGCCTCCCCGCTCCCCCACCTTCTTTCTCTCTTTCTCCCTTTGCTGGTGTGTGTGTGTGTCTGTGTAAGGGGATCACTTTGTTTCCCTTGCCTTTTTCCGCGGTGCGGCAGACACGCGGTGGAGCGGATTGGATTGGTGAAGATACTGATGGGGCACAGCTGCACGGAGTAGAAGCCGGTCAAACCCCCCCCCCCCCCCTCCTCGTAACCCCCCCCCATCTCCACGTCCTTACAACGGGACTACAACCACTCACCCTCTCTCTCTCTGTCTGTCCCTCTCGCTCGCTTTGCCGTTTCTCTCTCCGTCTCTCCCCGAAGAATGGGGGGGCTCCGTACGGGAGCTCCGAAACATGGAGTGGATCCGAGGGCTAGGAGAGAGAGAGGGGAATCTTTTTCCACTTCTGGCGCAGGATGAACTGTGTGGGGTGAGTGTCTGCCTTTCTCTCGATCCGTCTTTCTCTCCCCATCTCTCTCTTTCTTTCCCCCTCTCTCTCCCCCTCTCTTTCTCTCTCTCTCTCCCCCTCTCTCTCTCCCTCTCTCTCTCCCCCTCTCTCTCTCTCTCTCTCTCTCTCTCTTTCCTTTTCTTTCTCGCCCTCTCACTCTGTTTTTGACGCTTAAAAAACAAACCAACCAAAAAAAAAAAAGTTTGACCCGCACAGCATAGGATAATGTTCCGGGGTTCATGTAACGAGAGCATCCAAACAGATTCCTTTTTGAGTTGAATCGCCGTCTTTTTCACTGGATTTTTTGTGTGAAATGTCCTTTTCATGGTATATTTAGTGAAATCATCTTTTCCACGTGCTTCTGGAAGAAGTTGATCTTTTTCCCCCTCCGTCCTTCCCAGGCAGTAAACTGTCGATGCATTGTCGTAGCCGTGGCGATTGAGTTGCAGTGTTACAGTGAAAAAGAGGTCTTTGTGCTTTTTGTCTGAGTTTGCACTGTGCTTAAGGGGACAAGGTAGATGGGGGAGAAGTGGGAGGGGGGGGGGGGGGGGGGGGGGGGGGTGAGTGGTGGCTTTTGTGTCAGAACTACCCCCGAATTCACAATCCAGGCAGGTCATGAACAATGCTGTGAACTCAAAGTCTTAACAACCGCCTGGTCTCCAGCCTAGGGGAACTGTTGTCTAGCAGTTGGAGAACATGTGCCTGCCTTCAACTTGGAAATGACCGTGTGCCTAAACAGACTTTTTTACGACGGCTCATTATGGTGGCTGATTATTGAGCTAATTGACATGGTGCAGTTGCTCTGGGTGGTTTCCCTGTTTGTGCACACACAGGAGCACAAGTCCCTCTGTCAGCCTATTTAGCCGTGCCCCATGAATCCTAATTCTGTGAAAGTTGCTGAAAGGCTGCTTGTTTTGCAGTTTGTTTGCAGTTGCTTCATCTATGGAACGTCCCTTAACTGATCACGAGACATTTGACTCGATGTGCAACTGCTCAGAGGAACTGCTGTAAAATTGTAGTTTATTGAGAGAGAAATTGGGTTAAAAACTGCTGGTGAAAAATTGCAGTGTTTGATTATTCGCTTATTTCTTTGCATGGTTTCAAGAGTTTTTTTTGTGTGTGTGTGTCTTAGAAAAGGACCTTTTGATTTCAGTTCAGTTATCTTTACAAATGAGAACATAACCTGTAAACTCAAGTAAAAAAAAATGCTCGGATTGAAATGTGAATAACTGGAATCAAATACTCTTATTTGGTTGCGATTACGTTCAATTTACAGTGTAGATCCTAGGCCTTTGACCGTGTAGGTCCTTGGGGAACTGTGATAAGTTAGTGTAACAGCCTAGCCCACTGTGAGAGACTGGACTCCCTGCAGCCTCCCAGGAACTGCAGAAAGTTTCGAGCTTTGATGTTTGTCGTCTCACTTTGATGGTTTGTGGGTTGTTTCTGTTTCAACTTCCTTTTTTCGTTTTCTTTTTCTAAATCTCACTCACTTTCCTCTGAAGAGAGTTCTCCGTTTAGTTTATCTTCTGAGTGTCCATCAGATGTCTCCCTGACACAGGAATGAAGTGTTTTGACAGGCGTTAATGCACGGCTCTTTCTCCTGTGGAAGTTGGCATTTCAGAACATGGCCTTGGGCATGGAAAAAGAAAAAAAAAAAAACAGGGAGAAAAAAAAGAAAAGAAATGGACTAGCACAGAGTTGCGCTATAAGCATTATTTTGGGCCTGTGCTGTCAGCGCGGCGTTCTAAATGTGTGTGTTCTTTCAGGGGCACGACTCAAAGTGTGAGAGGAAAGCTATCAGGATCTCGACTGTCTCCACTGCACCTTTTATAAATACACACAAATGTCCTCCAGCCAATCTAGTTCTCTATTTTCGTCATGTAGGTCAGTGTCTCCTGAAGAAGCAGAATTGCACACCTTCCTAACGAGCGCTGATGAAGTCATTGTAGCAAAGTTTTATTTTGGGCCGAACTGGCTGCTGTTCCACATTAGAGGGGCCTCGGATTCTACGGCTCATTCTCGCCGAGAATACGTCTTTTGAAATTGCTTTCTTTTCGGGTCTAGCAGCACATCCTTAGGGCTCACATTATTAATAAGCAACCACTAATGTTCTTGCGTGAAAGCGACATTGGACTCACTTTCTGTATTTTTGTGGGAAACCCAATCTCCATCTCAAAAGGAATATGAACACGGTTTGTCTGCGGCAAGGATAGTTTTTTTTGGTTGTGTTTTGCATCCCTGCTGCTCAGCATATGACAAATCTATCTCGAAGTCGCTCCATTAAAAAAAAAACATGGCTGACAGCCTGTGTGAAAAGATACATCCCAGAAATCTTCCCTGGCGTTGTAGTCAGAAGTGTAGATGCATATGGCTTCTACCTCTTGTTTTTACCAGGTGTGGCTGTTTTTTTTTTTGTTGCCTTCCTGTCTAGGCGATGTGCTGTTAGCAGCTGTCTGTACGGCAGTCAAAAATCCTGTCACAGGTTGTTGAGAGACTGTAAACGAGCCTGTTTGCTGGGAATGGAAGGAAAAGCTCAATTAGACCCAGTGTTTTATTAGCTGTTAGCCCGCCGGTGCTACGTGACTGACAGGGCTGCCTTGTCAGGATGGCAACACCAGCTAGAGACCCAACAGGAAGTCAGAGCGGGACCCAGAAGGCAGAGCGACGAAGCCTCGCGGAAGAGTGACACATCTTGGGGAAGAACACATCTTGATCTGATGTTTTGACGTTTTGGAGGGGCAGGTTCAGTGTTGTGTTCGTGGCAGGCGGGGCTCATGCTGAGGTACGCCTACGGCAGATGGAGACGCAACGTTTTCGTTTCAGTTTGGTTCGAAACCTCGCAAAACAATACCGCCGCTCTCTACTTAACATATCTTGACGCAATGATGAATAGGGGTCCCACTGTAGAGAGAAGTCTCACACACACAAGGAGACAAACTGTTACACATTGTGGTATTGAATGTGCACCATGTAGCAATCTCCTAGAAATGGCCCCCATTGGGGTTTTTTGTAAAGAGGATGATGTCATGTCTGCGATAGAGACTGTGTGTCGCTTCACCAGCAATCCATTTCTTATCCCGCTCCCCTGACGGACACAAAAAGCGGAGAAAGAGAGGGGCAAAAGGGGAGGATTGTGGGAGGGGGCACATTCCTCCTCAATACCCCCCCCCCCCGCCCCCCAATTCTTAGACAAATGTAACCCTCTCACCCACTTTTTCTTTCTTTATTTGCTGCCAGCTTTTTACACAGGCAAGAGGATCTCTTCCCTGCGATAATTAAGTCTGGATTCATAAAGGAGATTGGGGCCAAAGACACTGGCCCAACCTGGACCATTTTTAACACCTTATTTATGATGAAGTGCCGAAGTTTTTCTGTGGCTGGTTAGATCCAATTTACATATTCCATTTGGGCAGATAAACGTGTCCAATTTAGTGTCTTTTTTTTCCTTCTCCGTTTTTAGAGCGGTTTGTTTTGGACAGTTGCCCGCTCTCCGAGGGTCAAAGGATCACAGGCAATTTGTCCGCTCGCCTTTGAGCTGACAGGGGCCCGTCCGCCTTGTTTGCGAGCCGAGGGGAGCTCGTCTGGTGTGTGTGTAGCAGGGTTGTGTACGTGTGTGTCGATCTGACTTGTCGAGAGCCACATGACGTTGGCTCTGCACCACTCGCGCCGGCTGGGGTTCTTTAACCACCTCAGTGCCGGCCTTTTGATTGCCAGACGGCTGTGTGGGTGTGTGTGCATGTGGGTGTCGAGGTCGGGGGTTGGGGGGGGGGGGGGGGGGGAGGAGAGAGAGAGGAGGTGGGGCAGTGCTCAGGGGTACATGGGAAAATGGCTTCCATACATTAACACTTCCATCTTGGGAGAGTGCGGTGGGCATCATGCGACGGGTGGAGTGTAAAGGGTGTTTGTGTGACGAGGAGGCGGTGGGGTTCTGTGTGTGTGTGGGGTGGGGGGGGGGGGTTCTGTGTGTGTGTGTGTGTATGGGGGGGGGGTGGAGGATAATGGAGGCACAATGAGCCACAGCAAACATCGGGAATGAGACAAAAGGCAGCTTCCACGCAGGTCACAGTGGGGCTAACTCTTCCCATTGTCTGAGGGAAGTGATCTTAATTGAGGGGATTTTTTTTGCCCTACCAGCAAACCGATGGGCTCTGCTGAGGGCCTGACGTGCAGTGTCGCCGCCAGGCTGAGATGTGTGTCTGTTTTGGAGAGAGAGAGAGGGAGGGGTTAGACAGGCACAGCGGCTTCTCTACGTGGGCTGCGTTCAGCACCGAGCATGGAACACTGAGGTATTATTATCACAGCCGGCATATCAGGGGAAACGGGGGACGAGGCCACTCCCCTCTATCAACCACTCCACTGTAGGGAAGGCCTGTATGTGGAAAAAGCTCAGACAGACATGGTAACATCCGATAACAGTCGCCCACATGTTTTATCGCACGATTAGGCCCCAGTTTATGGGCCTTAAAGCGTTTTTGAGGGGTTAGGATGAGTTTGTATACTGTACGTACGAGTGACTGAAATATGTATGTGCTACAGATGGATTTTTTTTTTGTGATATACATTTGAATGCAATTTTGTTTTGTGTAAAAGAAATGTTCATGATCAAACCATCCTTTTGATTTTCAGTGATATTACCACTAATGTCTGCCACGACAATCATGTTAGTCGTTTTTTTCTTTTGTAATTTAGCTGTCATCACTGTTCATTAAGAATTGCTTGTCAAACTGCTCCATAATTTATAACACAAAAACAAGCACTTAATTACGGGGTAATTATGTTCTATAAAAGCTAAATGGCATCAATGTTTATACTACAGTTTTGACTGTTGTGATTGAATACATAATTTTACAGCCTCTACCAAACCTCAAGCTCCGTTCTGTCAATACAGAAATTCTTTTTAGCGGTCTGACATTAGGAATTATCCAAAATGTTCACGCAAATCCAAGTCTAGTTTGTGTGTGTGTGTATTGTGTTAGTCTGTGTGAAATGCTATGCATGTTTGTGAGACTGAAGGGCTGTTATGGGACAGGTTTAGAGGCTTTTAACGGAGGTCTGGGAAGTGGAAACCTAATATGTCTTGGCTGCTGCTCTTGTGTACATGAACCCCACAGCTGCCGGAGAGAGAGAGACAGAGAGAGACAGAGAGAGACAGAGAGAGAGAAAGGGACGAGAGAGAGAGAGAGAGAGAGAGGGGGAGAGAGGGGGAGAGAGGGGGAGAGAGGGGGAGAGAGGGAAGAAGGGACAGTGGAAGAGAGAGAGAAGGAGAGAGGGAGAGAGCGTGGTGTGCGCAGTAATTAGTTGTCTGGTTTTCTATTGACCAGTCTGGTTCGGGGACCTTGGGGACTGTTAAATTTGCTATTGAAAGTGAAAGGATTATGCACCCAAAAGAAATTAAACAGGGGCAATGAATAGATGGTGGCCCAAATGGACAACTGCTGTTTTATCTCTCCCTCTCTCCCACCACTCTTTATGTCCAAGTCAGGTGGATCTGATTTTCCTGCCAGAAGAAAAGAAAATATATATTTTTAATGATGGAACCGAGAACATGAAATAGGTTCTGATACGTTTATGAAGTGATAATAACCCCCCCCCGCCCCCCCCCCCGCCCATGTTAAGGAGAGCTCTTAAAGCAGTCCTGGGGTCCAGCGTGCTCTGGTGCCTTTGTAGCAGAGTGTTTGTCAGGAGGGGCCCAAATCCCAGATCAGTTCGCCCGCGCAAGGCCGCGCCGCCCAGAGAGTGTAATGAAATCCGTTTGAATGGAGGAGTGGCGGCGGGCGGTGGCGGCGGCGCAATGGGGAATCCACGTCGCCTTCTCAGCCCCCCCCCCACCCCCTCGGGGAGGGAAGTGGGGGGGGGGGGGAGAGAGAGAGATTTGTGTCTCTGTTTACCCCTGCTGTGATTGGTCTCACTTACAGTGCGGCCGGCCAGGAGGTGGAACATCTGCCTCCATAGATACAGAGACACAGAGACGCTGCGTTTTGGCTCCGCGGGCCTCGCTTGGTCAGACAGCAATGAGGGGGTGACACGTCCAGGTTCTATGTCACCAGACAGATGGGTATTGAGGGGGAGGGGGGGGGGCTAGGGAGGGTCAGGGGGGGGGCGGCTTAAGGGGCGGTCAGAATCCTCAGACCAAGCAGTAACCCAATCCCCTTGTAATGACTGCCAAGGTCTGCCAGAGGGGGGAGAGAGGTGGTGGTGGTGGTGGTGGGGGGGAGGGAGGGTGGGGGGGGGGGGTTGGAGGGTTTGCGTACAGTATGAAGGATCTCTTGCCTCAGTGAGTCAACATTAGCCTTCATCTGCGTGCAAGCGCTTGAACCTGTTGAACCGCGGGCCTTGAACGTATCTTGGGAATGACAGAGGCATGATGTCATTCCCTCTCTCTCTCTCTGGCTCTTTCTCTCTGGCTCTCTCTCTCTGGCTGTGTGTTTGTCTAGCTGGCAGAGTGAGGCCTGCAGCCTGAGAGGGCTGTGGTTGAGACCCAGGCAGCAGGGACGCACCCCGGCACAAAAGGGAGAACTATCCAAACACACAGATAAAAATGAGTCTCTTTGCTTTCCCTTTTCCTCGCACTCGCCACAAAAACTCCACAACCCCCTTTCTTTTTTTTTTCTCTCTTCTTTTCTCACGACTTCAAAAGGCTTTTTGCTTTTCGGCGGGGGCGGGGGGGGGATGCGGATTCTGTTTTCCCTTTGATTGGGTTTTGACATGATTTAAACTCCTGCCTTTTGTGTAAACCGGGGATTTTTTTCTGATCAGACTTGGCTCTCGTGCGTCTTTGCTTTTTGATCCACACAAGAACGAGCACCCTTGTAGATAAGACGTCCAATCTGGCTCAGATCGCCTCCGATCATGACAGTTTGAAAACAGCCGGTAGGGAAACATTGGACGTCCTCCTCGCAAACCACCAACTTTTACATCAGACTGTTACATTTACATATAGTGATTTAGCAGACGCTCTTATCCAGAGCGACTTACAGTGAGTACAGGGACATTCCCCCCTGAGGCAAGTAGGGTGAAGTGCCTTGCCCAAGGACACAACGTCATTTGGCTTGGCATCAATCCGGCAACCTTCTGATTACTAGTCCGACTCCCTCACCGCTCAGCCATCTGACTCCTGTTGTTCATGTTCTTTTTTTCCCCTTAAGACACAGCACCCAATCACATCTCCTTTTTCAAGAACCTTCGGTTGAATCGGATACCACCCCGAGATTGTGTTTGCGTCAACGGGTAGCTTTATGGCACGAAACCACGACCAGTTTCACCTGTGTCTTGGAGACAAGAACTGGCTACCTGTACGTAAAAAAAGAAAAGAAACGAAAGAACATTAGCAACACGTGGCTCTGTGTTGCAGCAATGCCAAGCGACTGATATTTGAGGCCAGCCTTATCTGCATGTGGGGGACCGGCGCCTATGCAGAAGGAAGCCCGCTTTACTGAGAGGCCTAGAAAACCCCCAAATAATTCCGCCCCCAATCCCCCAACACACACACACACACACACAGACACACACAAAAATAAGAGAGAGCAACGTCACGTGTCCAGGTTCTGAGAGAGGCAACTCGCTCGTCGTTTTACACGGAACGCAATTAGCGAGCGTGCAGGTTTGTTTATAACCAAATCACTCGCCGATGTTATCGCCAAGTGGAGTGCTATTTTGCTTTTTTTTCTCCCTGCTGCTGGTTGTCTATGATTACCATGCACAGGCCTAGCGCTGTGCTTACCTGACCCTCCATCACAGAAGCACCGAGTCATCGTTTTCGGCAAATCACTGACGCTGATGACTCAAACTAATTGCCGTCATTGGTCGGGCTCCGAACCAACACAGCGCCGATGGAGGACGATGCTGTTTTGCGGGACGTTTTCTCCGGAACAATTTCCAACGATTAGAACATTTCGTGGTACCTGGGGGTTTGTGTGTGTGTGTGTGTGTGTCAAGTCCGTTCATTTATAGAGCACATTTCAAAACAGCCAACGCCGACCAAAGTGCTGTACAAAGTTATCAAATAAGGCAAGCAACAATAAATAGAAACAACTGACAAACAAAACAATTAAGCACGAGTAACCCTGAACTGACTCGTGTGTGTGTGTGTGTGTGGCTCTGGATGCAGGGCGCTCTGATCCAGTGGCCGAGGCTCGGCTCCGAGGGCGTGACGAATCGCGTCGACTCGCCCGTCATCCGCACATGCACGAGATGTAGCTGCAGCTACACACCCTGCGTGTCCCTCTCTCTGTCTCTCTGTCCGTCTCTCGGGTCGTGTGTTTTCCTAAACCACCTCCATATGATTGTGTGTGTGTGTGTGTGAGAGGAGAGCGTGTGTGCGCGTGCGTGTGTCCGGGTCCGAGGGTCACCATGCTCCCCTCGTCTCCCAGACCTCTAACCCCTAATCTCCATATTGTCTGGAGCGCCTCCCCCCCCCGTCCCCCCCCCCCCCCCCGTCCCCCCCCTCCCCAGGGCAGGAGATGGGCCGCTCTCAGGGTCGGAGCCCACCTTTCTTTTTTTTTAAGGGGCCGACGGAGGGCCCGCTGGGGTCTGTCCCAGGCCGACCCGCGGAGCAGGAACAATGGGAGTGTTGGGCTGTGTGTGTGTGTGTGTGTGTGTGGCACACGCATGCCCATGCGAAGGGCGAGGCGGAGGGCTGGCATTCGGCCTGCAAGGCAGAGAAGACAGAGGATGCAGAAGACACGGGGTATGAGAGCCCACGGGGCCAAACGAGGCTCTACCCTTCCCTTCTCGCTAGCTAACTGACGTCTCGTGTTTTTTTTTTAGGTGGGGGGGGGGGGGGGGATTTGTTTTATGCGTGCGCACACACTTCGGGTTTGGACGAGCGTGCGTTGCGAATGTCGCCGCTGAGCCGCTGGTACTGTTTGCTCGGCTCACGGCTCGCTGTCTTTGCTCGACCGAGCTTTGTTACTTAGGTGCTGGGATATAGGCAGCGTGGAATTTTTTTACCGTGTATTTGCGAGTGTGTGTCTGTGTGTGTGTGTGTGAGTGTGTCATAGAGCCCATTTGTCTGTGTGTATGCATGAGCGTTTTGATTTACAAGCTGCTGTGCTGACAATGGAGTTGACCTTTTGTGTGTGTGTGTGTGTGTGTGCACGCTCTCGTGTATGTGTGTGTTTGTGTGTGCAGGACGGCATTGTATGTTAACTAATACCGTATATGCATGCATGAGGGTGCTCTTATTTTGGTGTTTGTTTACTGTTTAAGACAGGCGTACAGGCTGGCATGTCAGGCAAAGTGTGTGTGTGTGTGTGGGGTAGTACCCAGGAGAGCAAATGTGTGTTTTCTCTCCCTGCGTTGGCTCCCTAGTGCAGGGATCCTGCAGTTTTTCTAAAGCATTCATATGGAAATCGAGAGCAGTGGAGGGGCAGATTCTCACATCAACTTGATCTGGTCATGAATGGCGACCAGTGTTTGAGCTGACCCAGAGCTGGCTTTAAGACACTGGCCGCCTTTGGCCCCCTGACCAGGGGGAGAGCTGAAAGGCAAGCACATTCCAGCAGCGCTACACACACGCACACGCAAACCAGCACACACACACTTGTCCCGGTACCTTGGAAACGCAACGCACACTCCAGTGTGCTCAAACGCACTTTATTAAGTATACTTGAGGTCCCGCACGCATTTTTGGAACCGTCCAATACTGTCCCTGCTGTTTTTGTCTTTCGGCTCTCGCACACTCTCTCTCGCTCAGTCCTGTTAGGACTGCGTCTCTCCTCCTCCTCCTCCTCCTCCTCCTCCCTGTTTTCTATCCTCTCTATTATTCCTTCTTTCTTTCTCTTCCCCCTTGTTGCCCACCCCAAATGTCACGATGACTGTGGCCCTGAGCCTCCTTGACTAAGTGGATGCGTTTCTCGACTCAGCCGTCACTGTTTGGATTAGCATTCTGGTTTCTCACAAGCCACGTTTCCACTGAGAGCTTCCTAAGCAATAATTACCCTCAGCTTTGACATACTAGGCTACTAGCCATTTATGGATAGTTGTGTTTTTTTAATGGTTGCTCTTGCCTAAAATGTGTACTGCATAGTGTACAATATTATAGTATACTGTGTTTGTATTGTAATATTCAGTAAATAGGCTTTCTGTATTTGGTTAAATTATTTCATTCTCTACAAGGAATGATTTAAAAGTACATGATATTTAAAGTACATGATATTTATATTTTATTAATAGGAAAGTAAGAAGACAACAATTCACAAAAGATTTAAATGAATTGTCATTTATTAACGGATATGAAAATTTAAGCATAAAACACCACAATTATGAAAATGTAATTCTTTAGTGCTGTAGTGCATTTAAATAGCTCCGAAACTAAAGGAAACAGCCATGCAGATTTTCAGTAAATTCGTAGAATGTTCCAGAACCTTAGAGTGCTTCGGTATGTCTCCTTCACACTGACGATCCTACAGACTGAGGCTGGATCTAGCAGCAGGGGGTTCCATCAAATAAGATTGGTCTCGGGGTTTGTCCTACAGGATTAACTGTACCACCCAATCGGCTAGTGAATTAGCTTTTTGTTGCTACTTTTATTAAAGTGTCATGCAGACTTGGTTTGCTTCCTTTAAAAAAATCTCTTCAAATCTCTTTCATCTTTTTGTTTCAAATTTTTGATCTGTTTATAATAAATTACTTCTCTTTTTTTTGGACAGATCTTTGCTTTTTCTGGCTAAACACTTTCATGTCATTGTGTGCAAAAATATTGCATTTAGCATGGTAAATATTTTCCAGGGGAGAAGATATTAAATACACCATTCATTGAATTTCGTTTTTTTACCTTCATTAAGTGGAACATTTTATTGGTTTTAATACTTTCCATTTAAACATACCTAAAGCAATTACACAGACAGGTCTCGACAATTTAATTCAGTATTTCATACAAATGTTTACAGAAATTGACAAATTATGTACAGATTGGATAACCTAAATGTGGCTGGACAAAAAATGGGAGACAATATTATTTTTCAAATTTTGCCATCTTGAAATACAGCAAGCTTTTCCCAAAACAATTCTCAAATTGTACACCCATTTTTCAGTGGTGAGTTCAAACGAACATTGAACGTAAAAAAACAACAAAAAAAAGCATTACATATTTGGTTAATTTGCTGGTAATTCACCGCACTGTTGAGAAATCATTTGATAATGCATTCTCTTATTTTCACTCTTTATATGTATTTATTTGTTTATCATATAATGTGTGACATCACCCTGTGACAAGTTCAAGACTGTGTCCCTGCCCATTAAGGGGGACGCCACCAGGGTAGGCGTCATTAAAAGAGCAGCTCTCTCCAGGAGGGACTCTGTGTGTCCTGTTGTTTTGTTTGTCCATTAGCCCCTCATTTAAAACACAATGAATAAGAGCAGCAGACGGTGAGCTTGTTAACACACAGGCATCCGTGAGTCAGGAGTGTGTCTTTGTGAAGGGGGGGGGGGGGGGGAGAGAGACTCCTTCAGCATTATGATGATCCTCTCTCTCTCTCTCTGGCGATACCCTCCACTCCTCCACCACAAGTGTCCGACCAGTGAATAGGCAGGATTTGTTGCTTTACACCTAATTAAACGGCCCCTTTTGAGTGGTTGGCATGCGAAGTGGTTCTTTTTGTTCCAAATCCACAGCCGAAGCACCTTCTTAAGCTAATGTTAGTGTTTGGTGACAGTCAGAGCTTTGTGTTAGGACTCTCACCTTGTGTTGATGCAGACGAGCTGGCCTTTGAAGACGATATAAAGGGGTTAGGGATTGTACCAGGGACTGTTTTCATCTAGTGTCTATTTTGTACCTTAAATTACCTTGATTTTATAAAATGGCCTAGCTGCTGACTAATGCCTGTATAATTATAAAAGGCTCGCAGTAGCACCACACAGCTTTATTACGTAACTCAAATAACTCAAAACAATGTTATCAAACAAGCGCAACCAGTGAATTACCTTTATTTCCCAAACAAAAAAAACGAAAAACAAATTCTGCTTCAATGTTTTTGGTATCCAAAAATAACCACGTTAGCTGTAAAAAAAAAAAGAAAATCATAATTGTGGTGAGCCAGAGCCATCGCAGATGGATTGTGCCGTGTGACACGTGAAGGGCCTGTCTGCAGAAGCTGCCGAGATTAGGATGTTCTCTGTGGTCTGTGCTGGCACCGGTGGGCTTGATCTGAACGAGGGGGCCACTAGCCTCGGTGGGTGTCGGAGAGAGGGGGTAACGGGGTTGACAGCAGCAGCAGTGTGTGTGTGTGTGTGTGTGTGTGTGTGTGTGTGTATTAAAGGGGTAATATTAGGCAGGCAGATTGTGTGTCCCCACCCCAGCCAAACCACATGGATCAGTTATACAGCCATGTCACATGTGACCCCCCCTTCCCTTCCCCCTAGGAGTCACGTTGGAAGCTGCCTGTCCAATCGGCAGCCAGAAGGCTCCACAAGAATATTGAAAGCGTAGGGAGGAAGCTTTCCGTCTGAATGCCGCCATCATAACTTCTCTGTCATCTCCTCGCATTCTCTGTGGGTTGATGGGGTGTATTACTGCCAGGGTCCTGGGGGGCAAACCCCTCCTCTGGTGCTCCAGAAGAGATGCTGTTGTATCTGCTGCAGGAGCCTGCTCATACCCAGGCAGTCTCCGGGAGCAGGACTGTGGCGATGATGGGGCGGCTTGTTTGCTTTCAGGTCACGGTGGGCCGGCCCACGAAGATGGGGCCTGTGATGAGGAGAGGGGGTGGGTGGGAGGGAGGGAGGGAGGGAGGGAGATGAAAGAGGCCCAGGCAGTGACTTGTGTGAGGAAATCCAAAGCTGTCTCCTGTTACCTTTTTAATCGATTTTGGTTCTGCTGTCATTCAATTAAGACCCAAATGTGATGGATGGCCCAGAGTATGGTATCAAGGCAGACTTGCCTGCCCAGAGCAGAGCGCTCGCTTGGTTCTCTTCTGCTTTTTCCTCAAGTGGCCAAGGTTAAGTTGAGTAGCTGTTGAAGTGAATTGATTCCATTAAAATGGCATATCAGATTTCTCACTGCACTTGTTTGTAATTCTATGGAAATCAAAGTGAATGTAGGCCATGTCATATTTTTTTTGTCCCACTTTTTTTTTATGCTTACTTTGTAAATGAATAGCATACATTTTTTGGGGAGCCCTTTGTATTGACTTTTGTAGGCTATGTTCCATGATAATGAACCACCCATATATATTTCAATAACATCCCTTCATTAACTGGTGCAAAATAGATCTCTAGACATGAGACAAAAAAGTAAGCTGTCATTTAAATGTTATTTGGTAAAAACTTTGCTTAGTTATTATCTCACCTGTGTGTGTGTGTGTGTGTGAGAGAGAGTTTCTGTGAGAGTGTCTGTGAGAGGAGGCAGGCAGACAGATGAATATATAGAAAGGAGGAAAGGAGATTTGTCATTCTCGTGTCTGGTTTGGCCTGTCCGTGTGGAACCACGGTGCATTGTGTTTCCTTTTGGCAGCTCCCTGCTCCGCTAGCCTCCTCCGCTAGCCTCCTCCGCTAGCCTCCTATTCTACTGCTGAGGCTGTGTGTGTGTGTGTGTGTGTGTGTATTCCCATCTTCCAGCCTCAGGGCCCCATCGTAACACTCCTACCCTCCCTGTCGGGCAGCCCCAGATCTGGGCACACGTTTGGTTTTATCTGACCTTCGTTTAGCCTTTCTGTTTACTAGCTTGAAAATGGTGCAGATATCTGGTTTGAGAGAGGCCCATGCCATACAAATGGCAAAGAAACTCAATGTGATTTCATTATATTTTCCTTCGATTGAATATTTTTATTTCTATATTTCTAATTTGCCTAAATTCTCACTCCCTTGAATTAATGAATTGCGTGTGCAATTTTAAAATGGGCACTTTATTGCAGACGATATGCGGATACTTTTGTTATTTTAAGATGTTTTTGTTTTATTCTCATACAATACAACAAGGAAACATGCTATCTAAATATCACAAAGTTGTACAATTATTATTATTATAATTATTCAATATTTATTTTCTCCAGAAAACGTGTGTCAACATTTAGCCTATTAGATGGGTCCCAATATCAACCCCAGTGGTTATCAGAAGGGTTTATATCCTGGTTCAGCAGGATTCTTCCGATGCCTGTGGTCCCTATCTTCTATATGTGTTCCAGCCACATCTAGGTGGCACCGACCTCAGACCCCTGTGTTTGCTTGTGCCGTGTTGGGTGTGTGGTGGCTGTGGCTCGGCCGCTAGCCGGCTGGAGGCTTATTGTGGAGGCAGCCGTGATTGTTTTGAGGATCCTGGGGCCACAATGCCTTTTTGTTTTCTCACTCCACTGGTTCCTTTGGTCTCTCTTCCTCTTGTCTTTGAATTTGCTCATTTTCTGCCCTGTTTTGTCCCAACCCGCACTCCACCCCCCCCCCCCCCACCCCCCTTTCACAAACCCTTCCATAGCAACATGTCTCGTGGAGTACTGATTTTTGGCCCCTACATTTTGACTTGTATACAAGTGAACTTATACATTTATTTCTAAATGTTTGTCTGTTTCACTTATTTACACAGCTTGCATATTTCATCCAACAAAAGTTAACTATTAGTTTGCTTTCAAATATGATCAATTCAGATGCAAATGTAATTCAGGTGATTATTAAATTAGAAAGCTTACATGTCTGGAAAAGATTAAACCAATAAATAAGTGTTGGCATTTTCTGATATTTGCTATAATTAATTTCTATTTGTCATAATTTTGCTTAAAAAAGACATAAATAATAAATGCTATTTGATTTGAATTAAACAAAAGGAGGGGTTCTTTTGTTTCAAATGAACGACAGTGCTAATTATTCAATGGTAAAATACTGACATTCACCCCCTAACCTAGGCTAGTTTTTCTACACAATATGTGATACTAAGAGCTACTCTGTCTCTCTCTCACACACACACACACACACACACACGCAAGTCTACCCTCAGCGCCCCCCCCCCCTTTTTCTATTAAAAACCCATACTCACGGTAAACATGATCACACAGTAAGACGTGAGAGACTACCTGAAGACACTAACTGTAATGACAGCTATCATTTTGGCTGTATTAAAAGCTTTATTACTTTCAGATGGCCTATTCTGACTTAAGAATAGAGAGTCCTTGGAATTACATTTTTACATTGGTTCATTCTCAATAGCTAATGTTCATTCATCTGGAATTCAAATTGTGGACAATAGTTTTATGCAATACGATATAGCATCCAATGATGTGGACTATAACAAAATTAGACTGAGTATAAGGTTTCCTGCCGTGTTTCTTCACTAAAATTAAAAAAACATCCTAAACAAATTAGGACCAATGATTGATTTGTTGGTTTGCATAGTTCTAAGTGCTTTTCTTAGATTACACTATTACATTATGAAACTCTTAGTTCTATGAAACATTGATTGCATTCACAATGCAATAAACGATGATTCAGGGACTTGTAATCAAAGTTCAACTTTATGAATAAATACGTTTTTAAACTAAAATAAACATGAATGATTTTTTGGGGGGGATTCGGAACAGTATGAAAACACACGGAAAAGGAAAATGACGGTCTTACAAGTGAGAGCGAAAAACGAATCCCAGGTCTGGCACACAACGCAGACCTGAGTAGAAACAAGAAAACGCTTGCTAAGCTATCCGTTTCACACATGCACGGACAGAAGGTTCGATATTCATTCGATCGATGAATGAAAAGGCACAATGGCAAAATCGGACGGGGCTCCTTTTCAAATCCACGTCTCCGATGTCCCCCCCTCACCGCCTGCCCCTCCACAGTCTGCAGTCGCTGGGCGGCTGGTGTGGCAGGCGGAGGAGAGAGAGGGAGAGAAAGAGAGAGCGAGAGAGGAGAGCAAGGGTTACATCAAGGCTGCTCCCTGGACCGTGCAAACAAGTCTAGACCAGTGACCTGTTCAATGGCTCCTTTTGAGGAGCAGGGCAAGTTCGGTCAGGGCGAGGAGAAAGACAGGCGTGCCCTCCTTTCACTGACGGAGCAGCTCACAGCCCACGGCTTCCAGGAGGTAAGGAGGGCCGGGAGGGCAGGCATCTGCTTCCATGGTTACGGGCCGGGTAGGGGGGACCCTGCTATTGAGGAAACTTTGGTTCTCATGCTCCCTCCGAGGCAGTGTCATGCATTTTAAAATTTGCGGGCGGGCGGGCCGGTGCAAGGAGCAGATCCACAGCGAGTCGCTCTTTGAGTGGGAAATAAAATGATAGCACATGGCAGTTTGAGGTGGGGAGGAGGAAGAAAAGAGAGAGAGAGGGGGATGCTTTGGGGATGGGGGCGGCAGGAAGGAAAGAAGTACGTCACATGATGGCAGTGAATTCCAGATTCAAAGTAAGATATTTTTTTGGGCGTGAGGTGAGATGTTATTTTTCATCTTTCTCCGTTTTTTGGTGTATTTTTTTGTGGGGGGGGGGGGGTCTCGGTTAAAGCAGCTTTTGTCCATGAGTCGTATTGTTCTGTGGAAGTCGCTAGCGTAGATGATTTATACTCTGAAAGAGCAAAGGTCAAGGTTTATGTGGTGAACTCTTTTGTTGGGAGGTGGTGAGGTATTCTTAATGAGAATTCGCCCCAGACATCAACATTTACGTTTGGCCAAGAGTTGTTAAATAAATAGAATGGGTGTATAATCTAAACAAATAACGCTGTACGGATCTTTCTGTGCACATTCGTTGCTTAATCTTTTAATTTTCCTGCGTATCTCTCTATTTTTTCATTCATCTTAAACTATTTCTATAAAATATATATTTTTGGAACACTGTCAATATTACAATGTTGTAAAGAGTACTAAAAAGTCCCAAAGCTAAAGTCCTGTTTTTATAGCCTAATACAATCAAATCATAGACAAGGTCTTTTTTGTTTTTTTGTATTTGTGAAAACCTACATTCAAATTCTTGTTTGTTTGTTTGTTTGTTTTGCGTTTGAACCCGTTGCTGTGTGTGGCGAGCTTGTTTTGTTTTCGTTCTCTATGGAGGAGAGAAGTAGGAGGCAGGGGGAGCGTTGGAACGTTGAATTTGGCCGCAGCAGCAGCTGATGCTCGCCCCCCTAACACACTCCAAACAGAGCGGACAGATGGCCGCCCCCGAGGCAGGGCTCGGGGCGGAGGATTTGCTCCCAGGGACCGTGGGAAAGTCTTTGGCTGAATTCACCTGCTCAGGGAGCTGCGACCGGATTAAATACCAATAAGAGAAAACGAACACTTAGTGTTAGCGTCGGAGAGAAAGGGACTCGGGGGTCCACGCTCTGTGCAAGCGATCCTTTCTACGCGGGGATTTTGTTGGGTTTGGAGACTCGAGATGTATTCGCGGGTCAGAATCTTTCATTTCAAGATGAAACTATCTCACGTGAGAAGGGGGGAGAAAGAGACAAAAGAAATCTGGGTTTTGTTGTTCTTGGCGTGGTGACCGCAGCGTCCTGGCCTTTTCCCCCCCTTTTGAGCATCATCTCTGTTCTCCATTATCGTCCTCGTTTCGGAAACGGAGGCGGTTGATCTGTGGTTTGCACGGCCCGTTGACACTCTGTTTGACCATCTTCTTCTGGGCTTTTAATTATCTCGGGGTCTCAGAAGGACGGCCATGTGTGCTCTTTGATTTAGTGTTATTAAAAAAGACTCAAGGCTGCTTGTTAGGCTTTGAGCTGATTCACACACACACGCATCAAATTCTTGGCGATTGAAAGAAGCCACAAGCATTTGCATTTAATGGAACATTTAATCCGTATTTGAACAGAGCAAAGATTCACTTGTGATTGAAGATAAGTGCTGGAACATTAGGTTACATTTTTAGGAGTGTATAATATACTAGTCTACATAAAGACATTTAAGGGGGAGAAAATGGATGTACAGATTGCATGGAAACGTAATAAGATCAAAACCTGTCAATTCTCCAATATATTTAGGTAAAAATAAATGACAAAACAAAATATATAGTATAATGCCGTGTGTTCAGAGGCAGATTCTTCGGTCTATTTTGACTGATAAAGTGTATATTTACTCCCTGTAATGTCCTGTAATCTGTCTTGAGTAACGAATACTTCGTTACCCAGGGCCCTGACTTGGGCACCCCCAGATGTTAAGGGAGCATAGAGAGCCCTGCCTCATTTCTAGTTTAAGTTCCTGGTCCTCACAGAAAAAAAACGAAAGAAAAAAAAAAACCAGACCAGTACTGTTGTTGCCACTGAAAGGCATTTTGTTTGATGGTGGTTAAGGAGTGCCATTGGGTTGGAGTCAAGTGCACTTCATCTGAGTGGGGGGGGGGGGGTGGGGGCAGGCAGATTGTGGTGATCAAACAAAAAAAAAATGGTTATGCATACTGCAGTGCAGTAATGCCAACAGTGTTTGACTTGCAATGTGAACTTGACTTTATTTTCGGATGTCCAAGAGACCTTCTAAGAGTTCTGCTGAGAGCAAAGCAGACATATCCAGAAGCACAGACCCTGCCAAGGCTGCTTTTCTAATCATGAAATCACCTGGGGGGAAACCGGAACGATGATTATAGGATGAAATACATTTTTGCAGTACAGTGTGTGTGTGTGTGTGTCTGTGTGTGTGTGTGTCTGTGTTTTATAGTGTAATGTCAACTGAATTTCAGGAATCCACAGCAATAATTTGTGTAGCCTAGATACTTGACAAATTATTTTCTTTATATTGTTGTTCCACGTTCTGGTTGTCATCCTTAATTTATGCTATTATGTTATTATCCCTAAATGCAAGGATTACATCTTGCTAGGCACATAAATCAAATCACTATTGTAGATTTAGCCAGGGCATGACTATAGAGTTGATCATATTTCAGTTAAATTGTTCCATACCTTACTTGATAAAGACACAACATAAAATCACTGGATGATTTTCTCATGTTCTGTAAACAAGAAAATTATATTGCTCCTGTCTTTTAGTATCTTAAATTGCCCTTAAAAGAATGACTAGCATCAACTTCAAATATTCTTCAGTTCAGACAGTGTTTTACGAAGGCATTTGTTGTAAGTTAATATTACATATTTCTTGGTAAGTAGTAACATTTAATAGTAAAAAAAAACCCCTGCTGTTTGGGAGTGCTTTATTTGTGTTTTTAGATTCATTGGCCTTTCTTTGTCATACTTCTGTTAAAACCAACACTTCACCAACAGTAGAAGCCTACAATGCTTAGTGTGGACACACAGACCCCTATACATACTGTACACAGTGCTGGACTATGTACATGGATGAGAGGGGAGCACTAATTGGCTTATTAGACCTGGTTAACCATGTGTGTCCCTAAACTGTACATAAATACACACTGAAACACACCTCTGGTCTACCAGACCTGTTCACATCACTTGCTATTTTTAACATGCTAATTTGCTATTGGCCCAAAGTACTGGTTTCAAAGCTCCACATCATTAATCATAGAGAGCGTTACTGCAGTAATTACATTTTTCTCTCAGTGTGCATCACGGTCTCACAATGTATCAACACCACAGTGTACAGACACCTTTTATATATGTTTTATCGGTCAAACATAGCCACGCACTTGGACATGCCTCGATGAACAGTCACACAACACTCTAGATTGTGGTCAAAATGTTATCCCTGTGTACCCAAAACATCCCAATCATCAGTAGTGAATACCTTGTGTGTGCTAATAACGCTTTGGCGATGGAAGTCTTGTTAGAAGGTCAGAAAGGGATTCTCGAAGCAGAGCGTTGTTTCAACGTATTCGCCACAACTTGAGACAACGCATGATCATAATTAAATATACAAACCTCCCAGGAAACAAACAAGGGGGATGGGGATGGGGGGGGGTAGAATCAGTGGCAATGCTATGTAACCCCTTTAAGATCATTGTTCCACAGAAAATGGCCCCCCGGGGCGAGTGACACTGGGTCTGAATGGGCCTCTCTTCCGTGGGATTTAACGGGTTAACGTCAGACAAAGGGAGCTGGGAACATGTAGCACAGCAGGGGGGGCCCCCAGTGGAAACACCAGGCAGCCGTCTAATCCACCGCTCTGTCCCTTCCTGTTTGCTCTGCCTGGGATCATGGATGACTGACACGCAGCGCGCTCTCCGGAGCCACTACACGGCTTTTTAGTGAGCAGCCACATGTTTAAGCAGGAACACATCTCTGACTGCAACCCCATCCTCCTCCTCCTCCTCCCCCCCCCACCCCCTTCCCCTCGTCCTCCTCCCACCCCCTTCCCCTCGTCCTCGTCCTCCTCCTCCTCCCACCCCCTTCCCCTCGTCCTCCACCTCGTCCTCCTCCTCCTCCTCCTCCCACCCCCTTCCCCTCGTCCTCCACCTCCTCCTCCTCCTCCTCCCACCCCCTTCCCCTCGTCCTCCACCTCCTCCTCCTCCCTCCCCCCCACCCCCGTCCCCTCGTCCTCTGGCTGAGCCTTGCTCCAGGCCATGTTAGAGTTTCACACTCTTTTGTTCAGGCTGGCCACAGAGATGCGATTGGAAGACAAATGTTTTAATTCCAATTGGATGAACATGAACTTCGGGGCCAACCCTCGGCTATGATTTGCCACAGCTGTGTTCGAATATTAAAACGTTTGCAACGTGTTGACGAAAACCTGAAATGAATGTTGCATGTGGACCTCGCATTGGTAGGGCACATTTGCCTCAGTCCAACCTCTGGGACAAACGTCTTCGTATTTTCCTGAAAATATATTTTTGTCGCTACAGTTTAGATACGTGGAAATGCTACTTCCATTCTGCCAACGTGCACAGATGAAATATCACTGCATCCAAGTCATATTTATTAGGATCCTTTTTGGGGAGTGTTGGTTGTGTATTTCAAGATGGCTTTATGTCGCTTTTTTTGTTCTTGCATATTATGAATTTAGCTGATGGTTGTATCCAAAGTCACATACTAATAGTGAGGAAGCACAGCAGACTTAGCAAGAAAATATCTTAATCGTAAATATATTTTTGTTAAAATCCTGAAAATATGGCAAGCTTTTCGTGAACATTAATTAGCTGTAAATGTAGAGTCAAGGGAGGGAGTATCGTATCTGAAAACCTGTAATGTTTCTGCAGTAATTCATACTACAGTAACAAAATACCAGGTGCAGTTAATAGTGTGACAGAACTGTTGAGATATCCCCAACAATTTTGTTTTAGAAATGGGAGAAAATATAAATAGCAATATTTGTTGCTGGAAGTTAAACAGTTCCAAAAGGAGCATAATTAGCTATTTAATGCTCTAGAATTCCCATGTACCTACACTTGGGCAAAAAGCAGATAATTATTACGTCATGACCCAGTCCTTAAATGTATTGTGAGAACAAGACATGGTTTAAGTATTCCAAAATGTATTCAAGCTACACCATACAAATAGCAAAAACTGTGGCAAAATTATTAAGTGACCATCTTAAGTATTCAGATCATGCGTACCGTTCCTTTTCAGACGGTGCAAAGAAAGCCAATTACAGTCTAATGGTCTTCCTCCTCATTGTGAGGCAATACCGCTGATTCACCTGCATGTCACCTGCTCTATTAGCTACTGCAGGAGCTGTTAAAACTCCCACAATCCTGCTCGGTGCCAGGAGGGAAGATACCTTAAGCGCAAATAGTCATTTAAAAACAATTCAACTACGAATACATATCCCATGTATTATGAGTTCTACCTTATTGACTTATTCTTGCTAATTGTGTCTGACTGCTTTGCAAAGAGGCTAATTGCGGTCTTAAAGCGGGCAATATATTTTTCCAAAGGCTTACACTAATTTGAGTAATTTCCTGTGTCTTTTCCTCCATTGTCAGTCAATTGCTTTGATAATGAGACGCTGGGCAGGGGATTATCTGTGGGACAGTGTTTGGTAAGGATGTGTTGAGAAAAAGGTATCATTATGAGAACGACCTCCTTTGCCTGCCAAATGAGAAGTCCTCCTTAATGTATCACTCTATATGATACCCTGCCTGGTACACCGTCTGCAGAGTAACTATGGAAAACATCTTGTGGTTTAAATTATAGTTGGGTTTGTGGTTCTGACATATTTATGATCAACTTTTCCTCGCGAGTGATAGACTGTAGACTGTCCCAGGGTTGAAACAATTTAGGTCGATGCTCGTTTTTTTGTTTGTTTGCGGGTTATTGGCAAACGTCAAATATACAGTGTCCATTCCGTTTCTTCCTTGAAAAGGTGAAGGAAACAAGTTTGTACATGGTGTATCTTGTGGTTCTGTAGTTATTGGGTCTTGTGGACACCCATTCCTCAACAGTAACAGGCAGAACTTAGCTTGGCACATGCCACTCATAGTGGAATCCCGTTGTGATCTCAGCCTTCCATCTCTGCATAATAGCAATTGTATCAAAGCCTATCTATGCTTATCGAATGCAGTATGTCAAACATTTGCATTTCTGCACTGCTTTTGTTGTCATTCCTGGGCAGCCTGATATGAACCAGCAGTGGTCATTAAAAGCACGATGATGGGTCTTGAGGTGAGCCGAGTCATAAGAGATCCCGGACAAAAGATGCCATAGAAATCCAATCCATTTAAATTGTCTTTTGAATTAATATACATTAAAAAAAATGCTCAGCTCAATTAAGACGATGCATTTATCCAGCACTGTGTAATGCCATATTTATTGATCCAAATTGAGAATTTATGCACTCATGTGTAAGATATATTTATGCTTTCCAAATTCAGACGTTTGGAATTCATTAGGTATTGATCCTTTATAGTGATGCTAAAAGCACAAGGTCTGATAGCGGGCCCTATCTGGAACGCTGTTCCAGCCAGGTAATCAATTCGGCACCATTCACATACTGATGTCCTTTCAGTTTGTTATTGTTCTGCCCCCCCCCCCCCCATTGCTTCCTTGGCAAAGGCATCCCTATCTATCCTTGGCATAATGACTTGAACTCAATGCCACTACTGTTCATCTTATCTTAATTAACGCCAAGACCCCTTCCCTGAAGAAGCTGCTTTGTTTTAGGTGGGTTAGAGTTATAGGAATTATCTGTGCCCAATCTTCCTCCAGGGTCAACTGCTGTCTTCTCTTTACCAAAGCACCGTGAGACTACCTTTTCTATGTTATTGGTTTCCTTGGGGAAGCAAAACAGACAATGGAGTGATTGGGAAACATCTTTTGTCAAGACCACAGGAAAAAAAATCTAGATTTAGCATTGTTCTATCCATACAGGGTTTCTTTTGAAATTGCTCCTTGTTTCAAGTCAGTCGTACCTGGTTGGTTGAAAACCTTTTTTTATTTATATTTTTTGTCCCTTATCTCCACACAGCCTCTCACTCTCCCCACCACTCAGAACCCTGGTCCTCATCTCCCAGCCCTCCCTTCCTCTCTGCTGATTGGCCCCAGCGTGGCCAGCGGCAGCCAATGAGCCTCGCTAAAAGTGTCAGTGTTTAGTCTGGCGCTAGGCAGTAGGATCGACTGACAGGCAGGTCAGGGAAAGTCAGGGTGCTGGCTCCCTGCCTGGCAAACCTCTGTTAGCATTTAAGGAGTGGGGCCAGACCAAGGCAAGGCCAGGCCTCTCAATAGGGGAAAACCAGTGAAGCTTGTGTGCACAACCTCAAACCCTCTCACCCCTTCCTCACTGTACGCTACTTTGTTTTTCAGGGGAGTTTTTTTCTTCTCTCTCTCAAGACTCCAAAAGAAACGATGAAGACTTCCTAGGTCATCGAATCTTTGATTTAAAAACCGTAGTTCTAGTTTAACGAATGATACCCCCACCCCCCCTGCATTTTTAGTCAAGATAGAACACAGTTGACCTATTGTCAGAAACATGCTGTACGTTCCCCGCGAATAAACAGACATGGACCTCGGAGACGGTGGTTCTGTGCAGTTCCCTCTCGAGGTTCGGCCTCTGATTATAGTCTGGATTAACCTGTTGTCTGTTTTTGTGTCATGGCTTGAGGCAACATTAAATTAGTGGTGATAAGGGCGGACTTGCTGGCGTTGAGACAAAAATAACTGTGTGTCTCTCTGGTGAGCCTTTGGAGAATAAAACAGCGGATATTATCTTCCCCCAGAGCTTAGGCTGCCTGTAGATCAGACTTGTGGTGAAGATTAACAAGCCATGTAAAAATAATGTTTGACATTTTACTCTGGCGGCAAATGACATGCCTCAGAAATGTGGGGAAATTGCATGTGTGTATGCAGCATACAGTATATTAGTCTTGAGACAGAAAGGCTGCTTTCATGGGTTAGCTCACCAGATTTCATCAGAATTGTCGTCCTCAGTTTTTTTAGGTAAACCAACGTTCCATAATGCAAAGGGGTGCTTTTGCAATTTGATCAATACGTTCATGTCCAATTCTCTTTTGCAGTAAGTGTTTTTCACTTTCTGTCTCTCGAGTCAACTAAATCTTCCTTTTTCACATCACCGGGAGGAGGTGTGTCTGATTTTTCACCCCTGTCTGGTTTGTGATGGTATATTCCATCCCAGGGGATGCCAGATCCCCCCTCCCACACACACACACACACCCCGGTCTTATTTGAACTCTGACCCTGGCCTCCTGCCTCTCAGGATATGAAATGACCCCCTCCCTCCCCTCAGTGGGGGGGGGGGGGGGGGGGAGGGGTGCAGGAAAGGGAGGTGGTGATGGGGCTGTTTTGGAGCAGTTTCAGCTGAGTCTGTTTAATGGATGTGGAACCAGATGAGTCTCAGAATGCTGGTCGGCCCCTTTGTCCGAGACTCCCATTACTCTGCCTATAAAAAATCGTCTCTGGACACTCGACCGGTCACCCCACTGGCCGCGATAAAAGATGAGGCACGCTGGCCGGACAATGGATGATGCATGAATGAATTATGGTTACCACACAGACCTCTCATGTAGCCATATAGTCGTATACTCTCTGGCCCCTTGGCGTGTCCAACTTTGTAAATGGCAACGTTTCTTATCGTGTTCCTAAAAATACCGACACAGAGATGTATAAATATGAATTTGTAATCTGGAAGGAAACAAGCCCCTCGTCTGGCATGACAGACACTGACAGACAGTGTTGTAATCATCACAGGAGGTGAGCAAGCACGGCACAGGCTCAGCAGCTTAGATTTAAGGCTGAATGATGTGGGGGGAAACACATGTAAAAGAGGGTTTTGTGGCATTGATTAGATCTCCTCCCTGGTGAATGCCTCGCTCTGTTAGAGCCAGAGGTACAGTACATGTCATAGGCTTAAGTTATTGCCATGAACCGACTGACTCCTTCTGGCTCGTACTGTAAAGGATCCAATAAACCACAACCATAAGAGTAGCTTTCTCCATGATGTGTATTCACGGGACACCCAGCAGGAAACCATAGAACAGCAAACTATCCGATCTTGTGGGATATCTTTGCAATCCATAGCGTAGTATCCCTGTCCAGTTTGAACCGCAATCAGTTTGACAGAACCTGACACTGCCGTGTTATTGATATCTGGTATCGGTCTCGTTTCGATACTGCCATTTGTATCTCAGCTTTGTGTATTTTCAGGCCTTTTTTTTGTTCAGCTGCCTTTCTGTGACCAAATTATTGTTGAATGATTAGTCTGCTGTACCCCTTGCAGAATTGGTAAAAGACAATGTATTTGCAAGAAGCTCCCAAACGGTCTGAGCTAATTGGACAGCCCGTTTTCATGGCTGACATGTTTGTGTGCTGGTGCTTTTACATAGGCCACTATGTAAGACCTGCTTAGAGTCCACTGTGCTAACACGGCTGTCGACCTTTTCTCAGTCTAATACGTAAGTTCTGTCATCTAGCACTCTAGAAATAGTGTTTCGATTACGGGAAAGTTGTCGTTTGGGGGCTATTTCTAGTTGCGTTTACGTTTGTGTGTGTGTGTGCGAGGAGGAGGGGGGGAAGGGGGGTAGGCCCACATAGTTGTGTGTTTCAGAGCACCACAAGTCGTGCCTTTTCTCATTTACGTAGTCGAAAAGAGTGCGGTCGAGGAGTTGAATTTGAAACGGCCAACGTGAACATCAAATTGACTTTGGAAGGCTCCGAGCATTCCTGCTCGACACCACATTAGCCTCCCCTGCTCCCCACCCCGAGATGATGGGCAGCCTGCCAGGTAGGGGTTGCCATGACTCCTAACGCCACCCCTTTGCACTCCCTCCCCCCCCCCCCCCCTTGAAGGTGCCGAATTTTCGGGGCAGGCTGGGCTAAGGTTTTGATTTAGACAAAAGATGTCTTCACAATGTCAGCAGAATGCTTTATGAGAATGCCCAAGCTTTCTGGTAGGAAACCATGTGACCTTCCAGCCAAGGTTTTGTAATGGTACCAGAAGGGAGAGAAAGACAGAGAGGGAGGAGAAGGGGGGAAAGTTGGAATGCGATGCTGGCAAAAGGTTTTTATTCATATTTTTTTTCTTTCATTCTTGTGTTGGCTGAGAAAATGGCGGACGGCGCGTTGCTGAATTTAACCCGACTTGCCACGGAACTGAGCTCCGAAATACAACTCAAACCTTTTTGTTTAATTTGGAGTGCTTGTTTAGCCTGGCGCCTATGTCACATTGCTTTTTAATTCGCATTCAATCCGGCAGCTTGTTGCCGGGTAGAAAAAATGGGCTTCAGAGGAAAAAGCCAGAGCAAATAGATGATAAATCCAACATGATATTAGCCTGGGTAAGTGACATTGACACAGGCACTGTCCCATTACTCTTTACCTGGCTTTGTCGCACTGCGGCCGCCGGAATTTTCCGCTGTTTGGGAAACTCTGCTGTTGGCACGGTTTCTGGTAGCTGACCGTGGCACGCTCCATTACTCTGGCAACCCTTGTCCATCCAGCAGATTTATTCAGCTCCTTGCCATGGGCTTTTAGATTGTTACTGCCTGGACTAAGTTGGGCTAAGCTCTCGCCACAACCTCAGAGCCGATGGCAAAGGGAGAATTGGCTAGCCTCATCTGGGGTCTAGACTGGGACCCAGACCTCCTCCACTTTATCATATATCCTGAACGATGGACTTCCATGCAAATGTCGTTTTTGGAAATAACCTGAAGCGTTTTGGTGATTGTGAACTTAGCCGCTTTCCTCCTGCCTATTTTGTATTTGTGAGTTTCCAGTATGGTTGAATGCCACAACTTTCAAATCGAGGTCCTTGTACAATCACTGATGAAATGTTGAGCCATTTCTGTCTATTTCGTTTGATTGAATTCATCATGCTACATCATGTTCCATTTTGAGAAGTGCTTCAGCTTTCACTGTTGCTATTGATTTATTGCTCATAATGAATCGTTCCTCATCTGGAACTTAAAAAGAATGTCGAAGGATGTGTAACTGCTGGTTTTTGTTCAAGCCATAAATCTTTTTTTTCCCTTTTTTCTTCTTTCCAGAGGAGATGAAAGCAAGAAATAACCATGGACAAATCAATCACCTGAGAGAAACACAATTAACCAAGTAAGTCATCACCACGAAAAAACACCATTCATATTTTGCTCTGGTGTTTGCTGTGGAGCTTTTGAAAGTTGTTACACTAGTTTGCAGAAGGCACTGTGCTGTCGGCCCTCCTGACATGTGACTTGTTTGGTCATGTTTTTGGGCCAGACGAAACCAATGGGTTTGCTTGGAATATCCTCATGGCGTTCTCTGTGTCTGTAGTCTTCTGAGAAAACAGGGTTGGGAATTTCTTGATGGACGATCACCCATCCGTATCGGTCTCGATTCGATTTAAACTCAATAACGAATAAAAAGTGAGTTACGTTCAAAAGCAAACATATTCGTGATGTTCTTTATCATTGTATAGCATGCTATTTTGAGACTATTTACCTACAAAGTACAAATATCAATTCACAATTTTCTTTTAATTTTCCTTTGACTTAAGAAAGAATTCTGAGACAAACTGAGTTGACCCACACTCGGCTGTCTACTTTATAGTTTTGCTTGTTGGATTGTTTCGTCTGCACATCTTCCACTCATGGACAGGGTCTCATACTTAATGTAGACGTATCTGGTTCTGAATAGCCCACGCCTCAGGTCCCACTGCAAACACAAAACACAGCATTCACGAATCCTTTCTCATATCGAGTGACTTTGATACTTTGAAGCTTACCACGTGGCACAAACCCGTAGATCCGATCTTGTGGCAAATCTGAACCGCACAAGCTCGCCTCTGAGGGTCTCTGTCATGGTGGTGTGAACAACGAAAGGGTTTCATTTTTTTCATTTTTTTCTATTTTCATGTACTATATTCAAACGTTTCACTATCCCTCCCTTACCCACAGTCAGATGAATGGGTCAGATATTCAGTCACGTCGTAGTCATGTTCACCTGTTGTCCACTGGCAAGGTGTGCTGTCTTCCTCGAGTGCCGGAAGCGCGCTGCATTTTGACCAGTTGAACATAACGACTGTTTGTAATGAGTCGCCAGACGATACCACTTTGCGTGACGCCCAGCCTTTTTTGAATTTGACGGGAATCCCCTGCCAGCAGGAAAATGCGTCGGGACAAAAGCCAGGAGAGCGCGTCCGTGGACTGTAAACAAAGAAGAGGAGGCCTCTAGTGAACACGTGTGCATCCGGGTTGAGGTAGTAGGTTGTATGGTTTAGAATTACACCCTGGGAGTTAACTGTACAACCTTCTAGCTTTCCTTGGAGCACACTCATGACATCACCCAGCAAACGATGCGCCCAGTCGTTTTGAGACGGAAGGATGTGTCGCATGAGATATCAGTGTCTCTTCAAATCTGTTGGTTCTCATGTCGAGACCCATCCACAGTTTCTAGACCTCAATGAATATTCCGTCTACGGGTATCATTTGAGCCATTGTGAAAGTGTAGCCGTTCTCTCTCTCTCTACTCTGGGGCACAACATTTGTTTCCTTTAGTGTTGGTGAGAATTGTGTTGAGTTTTTTTCAAAAAACCTCACCCATGGCATCCATCACTGAAGCAGTCGGTAACACAAAACCCTCACTGTACCGTATCTCCTTAACCACGAAACCCTGCTTATTTTATATCCATCATTTGTTGGAAGGGTGAGGGATCCAGAACAACCGTGCATGATTCCGTGTGCGTGATTCTTTTTGCTGAATCAACAAATTAGCTTTGTATTGAAATGGTAATATTTCTGCTCTAGGGAAGCTGCAAAAAACGGTCAAGTAGAAATGAGCCGAGATGTAAAAACACAAATCCTTTTGTTGACTATTACAGTGTTGATTACCGATTGGTCAATTCTCTTCCAAGGGCGTAATTGTTCAAGTTCAAGTTCAAGTCTTTTATTTGTCAGGTGCACAGAGCAACACAAGGTTAGACTGGGCACTGAAATTCTTAAGACAAGACAACGCAAGCACTTGGCATAACATAACATATAAGTACACAGAACAATTTTACATCTATGCTGAGCTTAGATAAGTGAACTTCCTAAATATACAGATAGCAATAAATAAACGACTATACTAACCCTAACACTAAAACTTCCTAAATTACAGATAACAATAAATAGTACGCTATACTAACCCTAATACACAAAAAAAAAAAAAAAAAAAAAAAAAAACCTGTTACAACCCGAAAAAAAAACTAATCTAACCTAAATGGAGTACAGTGCAGTAGTGCAAATTTACAGATCAGTGACTTTGTCAATGACCAAACAGGAGCCTGGTGGCGAGGTACAGTAGTGCAATGTTACTGAAAGAGCAACCAGTAGCTGAAAGTGACAGTGTATAAGTGACTAGTGTGCAGTAAAAAAGTCCATATCAGTGTCCATTGAGAAGCCTGATGACCCTAGGGTAGAAACTGTTGTCCAGTCTGCGTGTGCGCGACCGGATGCTGCGGTAACGCCTGCCAGAAGGCAACGGGGTAAAGAGACTGAAGGATGGGTGGGAACAGTCTCTTAGAATCCTGCTGGCTTTCCTAAGGCAACGTGTGTGGTAGGTGTCCTGTAGGGCTGGGAGCTTCCTGCCGATGATGAACTCAGCAGAACGGACCACACTTCGTAGGGCCTTGCGGTCCCGGTCTGTGCAGCTCCCATACCACACTGTGATACAACCAGTCAGAATGCTTTCTATAGTGCATCTGTAAAAGTTAGTAAGGATGACTGAGTCCATACCAAACTTCTTCAGTCTCCTCAGGAAGAAGAGGCGCTTACGGGCCGTTTTGACCACCTTGTCCGTGTGAACAGACCAGGTGAGGTCATTGCTGATGTTCACCCCGAGGAACTTGAAGCAGCTGACCTTCTCCACTTCCGATCCATTGATGAATAGGGGTGCATGCTCCTCCTCCTGCCGCCTCCTAAAGTCCACAATCATCTCCTTGGTCTTGCTGATGTTAAGAGAGAGGTTGTTGTCCTGACACCATGATGTCAGGGTGTCAACCTCCTCTCTGTAGGCTGACTCGTCACTGTCAGAGATGAGGCCCACGATGGTTGTGTCGTCAGCAAACTTAACGAGGAGGTTGGAGCTGTGCGTAGCCGCACAGTCGTGGGTGAACAAGGAGAACAGGAGAGGGCTGAGCACACAGCCCTGGGGGGTGCCTGTGTTGGTCATCAGTACAGATGAAGTGCGGTCACCGATTCTCACCACCTGTGGCCTCCCCGTCAGGAAGTGGAAGATCCACTTGCAGAGGGAGGTGCTTAGTCCCAGGTCCACAAGCTTGGAGACCAGTCTGGAGGGGATGATGGTGTTGAATGCAGAGCTGTAGTCAATGAACAGCATCCTCACATATGTATTCCCCTTGTCCAGGTGGGAGAGAGCGGTGTGCATGGTCAGAGCGATGGCATCGTCTGTAGACCTATTGGACCGGTATGCAAACTGCATAGGGTCCAGTGTGGGGGGCAGCGAGGAGCAGATGAATGATTTGACTAGCCGCTCGAAGCACTTCATGATGATAGAGGTCAGTGCTATTGGGCGATAGTCATTCAGACATGTGACCTTGGTGTTCTTGGGCACAGGGATGATGGTGGTCCTCTTGAAGCAGGTGGGGAGTACAGACAGGTTAAGGGAGAGGTTGAAGATGTCACTGAAGACCCCTGCCAGCTGGTCAGCGCAGCCCCTAAGGGCCCTACCTGATATGCCGTCTGGGCCAGGTGCCTTGCGAGGGTTGATCTTCTTAAAGCATAGCCTCACCTCAGCTACAGTTAGTGTAGGCACACCACTGGCTTGGCCTTCAGGTAGCTCCACTGCAGGGGGTTCACTGTCCCTCTCAAAGCGAGCGTAGAAGGAGTTCAGCTCGTCTGGCAGTAGGACAGAAGACTGGGTCTCATTGTAGCCTCTCCCTTTGTATTCTGTAATGGCTTTAAGTCCACTCCACATGCGCCTGGGGTCAGAGCCATGGTAGCTGGACTCCACCTTGGTCCTGTAGGCCCTTTTCGCTGCTTTGATGGCCTTCAGAAGGTCGTATCTGGCCTTCCTGTACTCATCAGGGTCCCCAGAATTAAAGGCGACAGTACGGGCTCTCAGCTTGGCCCGGACCGCGGCATCAACCCAGGGCTTCTGATTTGGGAAAGACCGGACAACCTTCTTGGGGACAACGTCATCAATGCAGTGCTGGATGTAGCTGGAGACAGTGTCTGAGTATTCGTTAATGTCCCCATCTGCTGCGTCCCTGAACATCAGCCAGTCAGTGGTGTCAAAGCAGTCCTGGAGGGTCGCCACACACTCGTCACTCCATAGGTGAACTGACCTCTCAACCGGTCTGACCTGTTTGAGCTTTTGTTCATATGCGGGGAGAAGAAGAATGGAGGTGTGATCAGCCTTCCCAAAGGCAGGGCGGGGGAGGGGTTTGTAACTGCCCTTGAATGTTGTATAACAATGGTCAAGGATCTGGTCTCCACGTGTGAAGAAGTCAATGTGCTGATAGTATTTGGGCAGGACTTTCTTCATGTTAGCTCTGTTGAAATCACCAACAACAATGAAGGCTGCCTCTGGGTGCACATTTTCCAGACCATTGATAATCCCATACAGTTCATCCAAAGCAGCGGCCTTGTCTACCTGGGGGGGGATGTAGACTGCACTCATGACGACCGCAGTGAATTCCCGAGGTAGATAGAAGGGTCTGATTTTTACAGTTAGCAGCTCAAGGACCGGAGAGCAGTGAGATGCTAATACCGCTACATCCGTAGCCCAGAGAGAGTTAACCATAACACAGACCCCTCCGCCCCTGCACTTCCCTGAGTCAGCTGTTCTGTCCTGGCGGTATATGGTGAATCCCGACGGGGTAACCGCTGCGTCGGAGATCTCCGGAGACAGCCAGGTCTCAACGAACGCCAGTACACAGCAGTTCCTGATGTCCCGTTGGAATTTGACACGAGCGTTAAGTTCATCCATTTTGTTGTCGATGGACTGAACGTTAGCTAGTAAGATGGTTGGAAGAGCAGGTTTGAAGCATCGTTTCCGAGTTCGAACAAGGACTCCAGCACGCCGGCCACGTTTCTTCTTTCTCCGTCTAGCGGGTAAACAGAACGGCGAAACAGCAAAGGGCCAGCTGCAGTCCGAGCTCGCACTCCGAGAAGTGGAATTAAAGTTCGTAAAATGATCCTTGCCAAGTGACAACTTAATGTCCAGAAGTGTCTGCCGGTCGTACTGAATAAACGACAATATAACATTGACAAAACAAGTAACGAACACTAAAAAGACTAACAAAAAGCTGGGTTTTTGCGGAGCTCTTGTCGACGCAGCCATCGCGTAGGCGCGCCGGAAGTAAGACCACAAGTAATTGTGTTGCACGTGTTGACTTTCCTGTCGAGCTGGCCTGGTTGAGGCCTGGGGTGCCTTCTCTAGCCAAGGTGCACTAAGTACAAGGCCTTGACATCGTCTGAACCAGTCTCCAGTGAGCCCTGAACCATCGCCAGACTTTATGACGCACAGATGGTTGGACATAAACACAAAGTATGAAACGTGATATTCATAATAAATCTGAAGGCTCTCTGTTTAACAGATGCTTTTGTCCTAAAACAACTGATACGGCCCCTCAGTTTTACGGCCTATCCATTTTTGCGTCGTTTAAAAATTGTTTTCAGGTTCACTCAGGTTAAATGCTTCACTCCAGGGTTTAGAGGCTTCGCTCTCCCACCAACAGCCCACAGGCACTTACCCGGCAGACAGAGCAGAATACTTTCATATTTCACGTTTTTTCGGGCAAAGACGGAATGTTTCCAATGTGCTTTAGTTCTCGTCATCCAGCCGTACGCCTCATTAAGTGAAGGATGGGAGTACGGTTGCGATATGTGGGCTGGTTCGCCGTTGAAACTTGTCCCAGCGATACAGAAGTCTCTATTACCGCCCACCTGTCCACTAAGCAAAGAGGTTCTTCCCGGCCTTTCCGGGCCCAGCGCCAGAGCTTGTGAAACAAGTCAGATCACCACTAAGGGGTATAAATGGCCTCGTGGATCACTTTTTTTTTTTTGATTTACCGCCGTCGACTTGCGTTCGACTTTGTTTAAAACGCGGTGAAAGGGAGAGGGTGTCGATGTAGTGGTTTGTGTCTCACCCGCCGCAGGGATTTGTCTGTTTGATGGATGACACCACTCATACGGCAGAAGGTCAAGGATGGATGGACCACTTCTAATGGCTGCCATTAGCTCTTGGGTTCATGTAAACATTCGGTCTCGGCTGTCGACAAGCTTTGTTTTGCTTTTAAGTCAGACGTAATTGACATGGAAAGAAACCCGTTGACTTTGCGAAACTTTTACCGGTATTTACTCGGAACCCATCAGTGTGACTGGAGTTGGCCCCTTCATTCCAAGAAATACCCCCAAAATAATCAAGCTAGACCCCCGACTAGTGGTCTTTAGACCACAGCGGAGGACCCTGGAACCTTCTAATGTCCTCCACCACCAGCAGGCCTGCAGCAGCAACCTCAGCAGAGCCTCCCCCAGCCTCTTACCAACGCAGGCTGGCCGGTGAAAAGGAACTTAGCGGCTATCAATTAGGGCCCAAACAAACCTAGAGTGATATTAATGGTTGTTCAATGGCGGACGCGTGAGGGAGGCCTCTTCATTGAAGCTCAATGACCTCCCCTCCCCCCTCCTCAGCTGGCTCACAATGCCAACAGGTTGACAAGGGTGTTTTAATCTGATCCTGCTAAAACCCTGGAAACCTGAGAGGGCCTTTTTTATCGCTTCTCCAAGGCCCCAACGGGCTGCCAGGGAGGGGGCGATGTGACCCACCACCATCCTCCACCACGGTGCAGCTACTTCACCTCAGCTCCGGGCTGCGCAGATGGAGCCGGACATGGTCAATGGTCGGGGAAAGCTCTCTGAACCCAGACCCTCTCTGAACCCAGACCCTCTCGGAACCCAGACCCCTAACAAAGGCCAAGTTGAGGCCCAAAAACGCACTTCGTGGGCAATCCTCGTTCCCCTACACTGTCTTCGGCAATATATTTCAGGAAAAGCCTTGAGCCTTCATCTCATTCCTCATTTGCCCCCACCCCCCTCCTTATTAGTCCCCCAACCCCCCCCCCCCCCCTTCCGACATAGTTAAACAGTCCAGGAGAAGCAAGCCACATGGTCCCCGAGTTTATTTTAAGAGCTCCGTCCCTCCGTCCGCCCCCCCGGCTTTCTTCACCTCTGAACCTCGATGGCTCCTCCAGATGTGGGGGTCCGGGCGGCGCTGCTGCTGAATCCTGCTGCCTCAGCATCGCTCCGGCCAGCTGGCCGGCGGCACCGCTCCGAGCTCATTGGTTCCAGCTGGGCTTCCATTTACGGGACGGTTGGACAAATAAATTCTGGGATTAGATAGCTGCGGATAGGGGCGCTGGTTTAGTTTTTTGGACTGCGCCAGCCGTTCTTCTGACGGGGGGGCTCATTCTGAGACCTCTTCATGGCCAAAGTCTCCGAAGTTCTTGAAAGGCTCTGCAGAGTAGAGAGAGTGGAGTCTCATTTGAGGGTAATGGTCCTTTCCAAAATACGGCAGCAGTTATTCAGCGATTTCTTTTGTGCATTGCTGGCCATGGCCATGTACTTCAGGCCATGCAGTTATGATAGAACATTTGTTAAATAAAAAACATTAGGTATCAGGCAATTTGTCCAATCACCAAATGTAATTTATCATTGAACAAAATTAAGTGTCTCTCTACTGCCAATCTAGATTTTTTTTTTCTTTCTTATCTGTAAACACAAAGGAAATTTATGAACATCAAAATCTCTTGGCTAAAGACAAGCTTCTCTTGCAAGGCGATGGATACCCCTTCACTCCTTCCTAGTTTACAGTTAGTTTGACCGTCTAAAGCCACGGGCTATGTCATTCCACAGCCTTTATTTATCACCCAAAAGATTCCCCATCCACACATAAATCCAATTGGCTCCTGCTCTTCGTCTAGAAACTCTCTCAGTGATGTGATTGGCTGAACGGTCGTCACGGAGCGCCCGAGACCTTAGTAACACAGTGTCTGCGACTCGGAAGTCGGCCACCTCCTTCCACACATCCTCCGCTCATCCACCGGCATTACCTTTTCTTTTTTTTTCTTCCCTTCTTCTGTGTTAGGGAGGTGCAGTTTCTCCCCCCAAGGCAAGATAAACCCCCTTCCTAATGTGATCCGTTTAATGGCAAATGAATAACCATAACCCACCCGTGGCAGACGAGGGTGTCATTGATCTGTCTGGAGTCAGGCCTCCCCTCCTCCGCCTGCTGCGTCAGCCACTCTCCTCCATCTACCCGCCCCTGCCCCTTGACCCCTGGGACAGGTCGATGCCATTGATCGGGGAAGGGCAGGGGCAAGGGCAGGGTCCGCCGACTGGACCGCCTGCTAGTGTGACAAGACATGATCGTCATTAATGTCCCTGCCTGGTTGCCTGGCTGTGCTGTGCTGGGTGACAGGCTGGATGCCTGGCTGGCTGACTGGGAGGCTGGATGGCTCGTTTGCTGTCTGGAGAGGCGCTGCAGCATCACATATTCCCCCCCTCTCCCCTCTTCCTCCCTCCGCCCCTCCTTCATGTCCCTGTTCTCCTCCACTGAAGCTGCCTGTCTGAGACGGGGGTCCTTTGTTTAGATACCTGGGCGATGCTCGACGGAGGTGTACGACGGCGATACGGATCGCTCTCCGCCACGTTAAAGGGGAGGTTTGTCATGCAGCGAATGGCGTAATCGCGTATTGACGGCACATAATGGGGTTTCGGCGCGTTACGCTCGCACACTTTTGAAATGGAGAATCCGAGTGGAGTGGCAGGGTGGCCGAGCCTGAATGAATTGCGTGCAATTTTTTTATAGAAAAAAATCAAAAGAGAGAGGAGAGGGAGAGGAGAGAGAGGCTCGTGGAGACGGTCAGGGATCGTTTTTATTTTCTTTTTTTTCTCTTTTTTTTAAATAAAGGTTTAGTAGTAGTTTTATTCCTGTAACCCAATCAGCGCACAGTATTAAGGGCATTAACAGATGCACTTACCTGGCTGAAACTCTAGGTGTCTTTCCCCCATTCAGCCGTGAGATAACAAAAACGGAATTACGACAGGGAATTACGCGGGGCAATATTGCCTTTTTAGCATCCCGTCCGAAATCTAGCGAGGGTCGTTCCCTTGGTCTAGACGAGGGAAGCAACGAGGGATGGGGGGGAGGAGAGTAGGAGGATAAGGAGGAGGAGGAGAGGGCGAAGGTGCAGCAAGAGGAGGGGGGTCAATGCGTGTCGTCTAGCCCGTGTGTAAGTTGCAGGCGGGCGGGGGGGGGGGAGAGAGGGAGCTCTTCTCTGATTGGCCAGTCTCAGCGAGCGTGGTGCAGTGCTGTGTGTGTGTGTGCTAGAGGCGGGGCCGGGCAGCAGCTCCAGACGCTACAGTGACATGGCTGTAATGGAGCTGATTGATCACCGGTCTCTCCTGTAAGGTCCCCCGCCGGCCTTGCTGGCTCTCACACACAACAAGCCCCCCCCCCCTCCCCCCTCCCCTCCCCTTCCCCCCCCCGGCACCAGCCCTCATCACCCCTCTCCTATAGACTTCAACCTGGCCACAGTATTGACATTGGCTGCCCAAGGAAGCCTAACATTCTCCGTCTCCCTTTTCCCTTTATTTTCCTCCTCGCCGGTAGTGCATTTAAAATACACATTTCTTTCGAGCGTTGCAGTGGTATAATTATTTGGATTTTTTTTTCTTCCTCAAACCCCCCCCCCCCCCCCCCCTTCTCTGTGGCGTAGCGTAGACCACGTTTTGCTGTTTGGATGAAAGGGCATGATCAATCAATGATAGCATTTGCAGCCGTCTCTCCATCCTCCCCCCCCCCCCCCGTCTCTCTCTGTCGCCCGGGGTCACGACCCTAATCCATCCAGGGTGTCGAGGGTTAGAGGTCAGGGGGCCCATAGATTAGGACGCAGGCCTTCGGGGGCAGATCTCATCGCGATTGAAGGAACCCCCCCCCCCCCCAAAAAAATAGAAAATATAAAAACAATAAGGGGGGAAAAAAAACAGGCAGATATTTTTCCCCATTTGTTTTGCTCAGTCTTACGACTGCGCCGGGTAATCGACTGTCCCCCCCACTTTAGCGCCGCGGCATACATTGACAAATGAAGCGTGGAGGAACACCATCAGCTTTGCCTGGGCAAACAATAGCCTGCCGCCGTTTGCGCTAATGTGTCATTTGGCAGTCTGGGCAGTTGATGTTCTTCAGGGGGGCGGGGGGGGGGGGGGGGGGGCGGGCAACGGGGCGAACCTATAGGGGACATTTCTGGGGCAGCCGCCGGAACTGAGGAGCCCAGCGTCTCCTCCTTAAGGGGGGGGGGGGGGGTGCTATGGCGTGGAGAGAACAAGACTGTCCGAACACACCTTCGTCCAACCGCTGAACTTTCCCACGCCGACTCCATATCCCCCCCCCCCCCCCCCCCCCCCCCCCCCCCCCCCCCCCCCCCCGGAACAGGCACGGTACGTATTTGATTGAGCCCTGGTGGATTTGCTGTTATCAAACCGCCTGGAAAAAGAACATTTTCGTGCGGCCGGGGCTGGGCGAGACACTGGAGACTGGCTTCTGAAAGCTGGGCTCACAATATTGTGACAGCGACTGTATGTGTCGGGGAGGGGGAGGGGGGGGGGGGGGTGGACTGCGTTCAGGGTTGGGTGACCGCATCATCGCCTGCGCTCTGTCTTGTCTGTCCGTGGGATGACTGCGATAGCGCCCGTCTTGCCTTGCGAGTCTGAGTGTGTGTGTGTGGTCTGTGTAGCTTGCGTGCGTGCGGAGGGAGGGAGGGGGGGGAGGAGGGGGAGGAGCTCCGCGTGCATGTTTGCTGTCTGCGTATTTGTCCTGGTCTGTTTATTTCTCCTTGTTTGTGTCTCGTTCTCCCCCGGCCGTGTTTTTTTCGTTCGTTTTTTTCTTTTTCTCTCCTGTCCGGCCGCGCCAGCGCGTTAGCGCGTCAGAGAGGACCGTCTCGGCGCGACCGTCTCTGTGTCGTTAGCGAACAGACTTAACGTGTGAGCCGCCGCCGCCGTGCAGCCGCCTCTTCCTCGGCCAGCCAGCTGCTGAGA
>NW_025813965.1:0-55229 GCF_021917145.1 Hypomesus transpacificus
AACATGTATTCGGCTTAAACGGTAAATGTGCCAATAATCCACTTTAAAGTCATCTCAAACAAATGGTAAATAAGCATAATGTCAGAAGCCTATACGATAATGAACCTCCCATTAGTAAATTAATTAAGACCATCCATAACTGCCCTGTTTAAATCAAACATGCATCATATCTAGAACCGTAATATTTGGCGAGGTTTCGCACTTCTCTTATTCAGTTAGGAATGTGTAGGCCAACACAAATACGTTCACTCACTAAGATACGCCGAAAAACCTGCTTCACCTCAACAGTCATCTTTAACCGACGGCAGAGAAAAAAAACAATAACGATTTCAACCTTTGAGAGTTCAACCAATTTGCCAGAGAAGCCCAGGCTGAACAAGCAGGATTAGGAAAACAACCTTACAGTGCCCGCGGAGATTTAGTAGAACTATCTTCACAATGCTTCAGAAAACCCTCCAAGCAGGTATATTCGTTGGAAAAATAGCATAGCTACTTTCAATTAAATCAGAGAGATTCCGTTAGCCAGGGGGCGGAAATGCCACCAAGTCCTATAATGTCAATTTAACGTCTCGTAGTCATTGCTTAGCACACACTATTTAGTCCTATTATGACATTTAGGAAACAACACTTTGCGTCTCGTTAGTCTTGTATTTCAAGGAAGAACAAATATATTGAGAGAAGATGTCTCAAAATCCAAGATTTCACATTTCAGAAAATATCTTACATTAATGTTTTTTTTTCCCTGAGTGCCACTTTAAAGTTGTATTTGATACATACATCCACATCCCTTCTGTAGATGTGTGATGACAGAGAAGTTCTAGTCCTCCTGTAAAGACAGCAAGCATCTCCTCGGTTCCCCAGGCTCTCAGACGGAACTGGACTTCCCCCCTCTATGGTTTTTGATTTCAGACCTCTGCGCCTCCATGTAAATACCAAAACACAGTAATCCAATCTGAACCCCACTGCACATTTTCCAGATCTATTGCCCCCCGCCCCCCCCCCCCCCCCCCCATTTTGACATGAGACACACTCTGATCCCACTTAGCCCCTGGAGAGGATCCACCCTCGCCCAGGCCAGAGACTCCGTCTGAGGAGGAATGCAGGCCTTTACGTTGCTCACCACTTACTAAAAACACAGGGTCTTGGTCAAAGGCTCACTGGCTGGAGCCTATAGGGTCCTGGGTCTTCTTTAAAGCCAGTCTAACAAGTACAAAGCCAGGGCCTGTATGGCACACAGCTAAGAGGACAGACGATACCCCCCTTTAGACTGACTAACCCTACCCCCCTTTAGACTGACTAACCCTACCCCCCTTTAGACGGACTAACCCTACCCCCCATTTGGTTGGTTCTAAACAGCGTCCATCCCCAGGTTTGCAACAGTGCAGCGAGGAGAGGACAGAGGAGAAGAGAGAGGACAGAGGAGAGGAGAGAGGAGAAGAGAGAGGACAGAGGAGAAGAGAGAGGACAGAGGAGAGGAGAGGAGAGAGGAGAGAGGAGAAGAGAGAGGACAGAGGAGAAGAGAGAGGACAGAGGAGAGGAGAGGAGAGGAGAGGAGAGGAGAGGAGAGGAGAGGAGAGGAGAGTGGAGAGTGGAGAGAGGAGAGGAGAGGAGAGGAGAGAGGAGAAGAGAGAGGACAGAGGAGAGAGGAAAGGAAAGGAAAGGAAAGGAAAGGAAAGGAAAGGAGAGGAGAGGGGAGAGGAGAGGAGAGGAGAGGAGAGGAGAGGAGAGGAGAGGAGAGGAGAGGAGAGGAGAGGAGAGGAGAGGAGAGGAGAGGAGAGGAGAGGAGAGGAGAGGAGAGGAGAGGGGAAAGGAGGAGAGAGGAGAGAGGAGAAAGGAGAGTTGTGACATGTCGGTGTGTGTCTGCTCGTGTGTGTAGAAAATAGTCAGGAGAGTATGTGGCTGTTGCAATCGTGATGATTCATGACATGGGAATAACGTTGTATTCTCTACATTTGACTTGTCAAGGCCAATACTTTTGCTCGAGAGCTACTTTAGGTGTCTCAATTAGGCCTAGCAAACAGGTTAGCTAGAAAGCTAGCTGTATGAGTTAAGTCTAGCTTATGGGTTAGCTAGAGAGCTAGCTGTATGAGTTAAGCCTAGCTTACGGGTTAGCTAGAGAGTTAGGTGTCTCAGTTGTATGACAGGGGCCTCGCTAACAGACAGCGAGGGCTGGCCTCTTACACATGTTTCAGATGTGAGACATTCACCACCGGCACCCAGCTCACTCACGTCCAGGCCTGGGGGGGAAACGCTGCAGCTTAAACACTCTACCACAACGCAAGGTACAGTCTTTCAAAACACAGTTTGAACCATTTATGATCCTTAACTTTCTGCTGGGCTTCCTATGCACACTATTTGTGTACGTTGCTTTGGATAAAAACATCTGATAAATAAAAATACAAGTAAAATCTTTGTGCAGCTTACATATTAGTATGTGAAAACAGATTGTCTCTGGGATGGTGTTGTGGTTGTGTATGTTTACTTTACTGTGAGATGTGTATTTACTGTGTCTGATTGTTGCTACTGAAACCTGCAGTACTGTTCTAATGTGACTAAATATGCATTCAGCTCCCTTTTAGCTGAGATGGTACTTTACACTGTGTTAAGTAATTCAGACCATTCCTTAACTCTGACCACCGAAATACTGTTAGAACTTAAGATTCTTGATCTTCTGCTTCTCTTTCTTTACACACTATTTGTATAAAATAATCTGCTAAATTAATAGCATGTAAATATAATACACCTTTTGGGGAATTTTACATAATTGACCATGAAAGGCTGGTGCAGTGAGTCTGTCCACTGGAAAACAGCCTCGGCCTTTACTCTGAAACCTCGTCAATAAACACATCCCCTAATTAACTAAAATTGTTTTTCATCAATACCTGTTACAAGGCCCTGCAAGAATTGATGAGAGCAAGGGTTGACTCACATCCAGTCATCGACAGGTAAGAGTTTATCATGCCGTCAACAGATTGACTGTGTGCTCAGGAGTGCTTTTGGAAAGTGCATGTTGCAATCTCTGCATTCGAGCCGATAGTCTAAAACAGATCCACTTTAGAAAACCGAAACATTTCTGAAACCATCCGGGTGAATGTGTGCTTTGCTTGAGCGATTCCTCCCAAAACCTCCTGAGTTTCAGATTTCATCAAATGAAATGTCAGTCGTGGCTTAATTAGATTTTGCTAACCTTGTGATGTTTCCTTTCCCAATCAGATCCGGTTGTGGGTGATTACTTCAACACAGCAGCGTTTTCCGTCCTCTGCCGGTGCCACAAAGTCTGACCTGCTTATCATTTACAATCTGCAAATAAACATGCAAGCACACATTACATCATTGGCAACCATGTGATCAATTCCAAGAATGTCTTTGAAGACAGGCTTAATGAACGTACGCAGAGAGTACACACTATTTCAAACTCACCTAGACTCAACTCTTATCACATTCTTCAGTATTTCGTACACATTGTCACTATTTAAGGAATAGGGTAGTGAAAGTGTTTTTGGTGAGAGACAACTCTCCTAAATTAATTGAGGTTTGGTCCTTGTCACTCTACAATTACCCAAACGTAATATATCACTTACTTTCTTCCTGTAACTTCAGATATTTAATGCGTACACCTGACCTGACAAATCAGAGAGACCGACTAAAACCCCACATCTAATCCAGACTGGACGTGGCTGTGTCAAACAGCTACACATCTAATCCAGACTGGACCTGGCTGTGTCAAACAGCTACACATCTAATCCAGACTGGACGTGGCTGTGTCAAACAGCTACACATCTAATCCAGACTGGACGTGGCTGTGTCAAACAGCTACACATCTAATCCAGACTGGACGTGGCTGTGTCAAACAGCTACACATCTAATCCAGACTGGACGTGGCTGTGTCAAACAGCTACACATCTAATCCAGACTGGACGTGGCTGTGTCAAACAGCTACACATCTAATCCAGACTGGACCTGGCTGTGTCAAACAGCTACACAGACAAGCTTCCCAGCAGACACCCAGAGGGAGAGACCGACGCAGAGTCTAGACAAGTAAATGACCATTTCCCATTTTCATGCACATTATCACCATAGATATAAACCAACAGTAAGCAAGCCTCCCTCATCCATCAGCTGGGTCAGTTGTTTTACTGCAGTCCCCGGCCCTGGAGCCCCCCACCCTGTAAAAGTTTATATAGTGTATTGACCGCCAGGTCTCTGAGGGTTGCTTAGCTAATGAACCCTGCGGCCTGGGGAGGGAAGGAGCTGGCCCCAGCGTCAACTCTGCCTTCTATTTGGTGACACCTTCCACTTAATTGAAATGTGCTGCTAATAGGCCGGAGTGTTTAAAGAAGAATAAGGCTGTAATCTGCTTGGGGCCTGACCTCCCACACACCAGGACCCACGGCCAGGGGCCAGCAGCCAGGAGCCAGCAGCCAGGAGCTGGATGAGAAACCAGGTTCCTGCTGGAGTCTGTTTAGTTCAGCTTTCACTGGGATCAACAGAACACTGTGGGTCACAACATTACAGCCAGACATTTGACTACAATTTAATTAATACTATTTTACATGGTAATATGAATTTAAATACACATGGGCCTATCATGTTTTGTTTTATAAATGTAGCTAGATATGAATAGATGTTGATGTAAGTATGCCAGAGATGCCCGTGCCACGGATCCTGCTCTTCGACCGTTTTAACCGTGCGGACACACCTCGCCCCCCGGTCCATTGACACGTATGAAAATGAGTTTCCTGATACAGTGCTCATGTGCTCACCGGGGTTATGAACGGGTAACGGGAACTACCTACGGCACAACCTGCAATTGTAAAGGCTACTTCCACTAAACACAGTTAGTTCTGATGTATATATTCTATCAAACAGGCCTAGATAACTTGGAAACTAATCAAGAATGAATAGAACCCCCCCCCCCCCAAAAAAAAAAAAAAAAAAAAAACGGTTAATATTCTCTAGTCACGCGCTGATTAGATAGTGGTCAGACATTGCGTATATTTTACAAAGCACCGTAATCAGAGTTCGGTGCAAGGTTTCAACAGCTAACTCTACTGTGCGCTGAAAAAAACTGGCTGAAAGTCTGCCTTCGGTTAAGTGGCCAGTGTTTGACCAGCATAGCCAGCCACCGCAAACGGCTCTGTCGTTTACCTGTGAATTAATCGTTAAATAGCCGAGACCATGTGCGGGTGCCCCCGTCTAGACGCGTCCACGAGAGGATAGGATGAGTCCATGTTTCCAGTCGCCGTGACACGATAAGGAACCGTGCTTGATAACAGTTGGCATGCTGGGGTTTACTGGCCCATAATGGCACTATGCAAATGTGGCAGAGTATTGTGGCGTTACGCAGAACATTAACCACATTCTGCGCTCTGTTTGTATGCCTTTGTTCAGTTCCATTCATGTGTTAAAAATCGGCTCGGCCCAATGTCAACCATCAATACAAACAGAATCAATGTATACAATTCGACAAATGTTGTGGATGTGAACGCAAACGGCCTATGTGTTCGTTGAGAGGTGCTGGGGTGTGCCTGGACAGCGGGATGGTGCTGGGGCCGTGCCTGGACAGCGGGATGGTGCTGGGGCCGTGCCTGGACAGCGGGATGGTGCTTGGGCCGTGCACAGATAAGCTGGAGCGGCCCGGAAGGTACGACCGCGCGGCTGCGTCCAGGAACACAACGACCTGTCTGCTTCCCTTTCACCCCTTCTCTCTCGCTAACTCACACTCTAGACTCGAGTGCTGTGTGTGCGCGTGTGCGTTTGAGCAAGAAACAGAGAGGGACGCCAGCTCTCCTCGCCTTGTTAATGTGCCTCGTGTTTGAGAAAAATAGGCTGTCTATGGACAAATCTATTTAGGTTAAAATATAACACAACACAATCAAATCACGCAGTCCTCTCAGTAACCGTTCTGTTGACGATAAAGATGGAAGACTTAATAATGTTCTATTTTATTATTTTATTTTAAATGTGGATCATTCAACAGTCCATAGAAGTCTATTATCTTAACAACAGTTTGGACTAGAGTATCGTTTTTTTCTCCAGATCTGGAGAGTTCGGCGGTCAGCTACTGTCACCGTAATTGTATTAATGTAGCTGGTTATGGTTGTGTGTTTTGACAACAACACTCCTTTCCGGTTTCGTAGAACGGTCGAACAACAAAGAAAAGGCGTTTCTGATAAATGCTTCAAATAAAACAATATCTATGTAAAATACAGTATTACGTTTCATGAAATTATTCATCAAAGTCATTTGCGCAAAGTGTCCTTACAGCGTTTAAATCTTTAAGATACGGGACCAACTCCGCCGCAGAAACAGACATTTCTGGCGGACAAAGCAATCGTGAGACGGGCTACTTTTCCTTCACGGGATCCCGTAGACCGACCGACCGATCGTGCGTCTAATGATGTTGACATATTCACACAACATTGACTGAGGCAGTGGTGGTTCACGGCACTGTTTGAGTTTCCAAACACCTTTTTATAAGTCTGAAGACTGTCCCCTCCACCCGACCTGTTAAAACCACGCCTACGAAGCCACACAATTGGTCCGAAAGCGTCAAAGAGCCAATCAACAGCGCCCTGCGTCTCCTAACATGCAACACATCCATGAAGCTTGAAGCCTATGGGGCACAGAAGCGCTAGGAATATCTTGGTGCTGGGACCTTACCACCTCTCCGCCGTCAACAGACTCCTTTCTCCGCATACGTCTTTACTGAAATGTGTGTGTGCGTGAAAGAGAGAGGAAGACAGTGTGTGCGTGCGTGTGAGGGTGCATGTCTGGAACAAGTAAAGACAGAGGAATTATTCCGCGCTATCGAAATATTTCAACACGTCGCTTCTGCGTGAGGACCGAAGCCAGCGAGCCTTGAGTGAATTTTAGCAGGAATGCCTATTTAGTAAACGGCAGCAAGAGAAGAACGCGGAGACCGACTGAAATCAGTGACTCACCATTCTTGGTTTTAATCCGAAAATTGTTTGCAAAACGCCACCCAAAAAAAGAAAAAAAAAGTGTTCGACGCGCGTCAATCTCTTTTGAAAATCTGTATCTCAACACTCCAGAAGATTAATGGAGCACATTTTTTCATTTCTTTTCGCAGACACTTGGTTAGATTTCGCACGTGAGCGACAGTAAGAGAATTCTTCCCAACTGGTCGATACCCGTTGTTGACTGTGGATTTTTCCAATAAGTTGTGACAGACTTTGCGCATATAGTAGATTACATTGTCCAACTATACCATATTTATTTTAATAACAACATTTTGTACCTGGCTTTGGATGAGCTTCCTGATGCGAGATCCAGTCATACAAGGAACGAGTATGGCATACCATCCGTTTTTACCTCACCGGGGTCCGGAATTTGCCATGAGCGCAATGCTGGGGCACCAGCCTCCTTTTTTCCCGGCCCTGGCTATGCCTCCCAACGGCTCCCTGTCTCTCCCGGGCGCCCTGGGGAAGCCGATCATGGACCAGCTGATGGGCGCCGCTGAAACCGGCCTCCACTTCTCCTCTCTGGGTCACCACGCAGCCGCCGCGCATCTCAGGCCTCTGAAGAGCCTGGAGCCGGAGGAGGAGGTGGAAGACGACCCCAAAGTTCACCTGGAAGCCAAGGAGCTCTGGGAGCTCTTCCACAAGCGAGGCACGGAGATGGTCATCACTAAATCTGGAAGGTAAGATCATCGTTCGTTGGCTAATCTAATAATATGATAAACTCGTCCTTGGTTCGTGTGGTGTTTCACCGCTTTGCGTTTGAATCTCCTATACTGACATTCCACACGTGCGGATTGATTTATGGATGGTTACGCGGAATCAGACCTCAGCAAAACCAGACCAACATTTATTTTTGGTTTTTATCGACCTCATTGCTATACTTGTTGTAAGTAATTCATGTAAATATACATATCACTGAAAGCAAGATGCAGTCCTATCGAACTAATCTTTATAAGGCCACATTGCATTCTGATGTAATCTCTACAAGATACAATTAAACCAAACCCAGACTATAAAATATACAACCGGTGCGGTTGTTACATTTTACCGTTGGCAACAAAAACGGCACGTAGTGATTAGCGTTAAACTCCTTGCACTTCCAAGAACTTCGCAGTACAGAAACCGTCAAAAAAAGTTCAGTCCCGGCACTTAAAACCTGTCTTTAGGTGAACTAAAAGTCGTAATAATAATCTTGTTTTAGTGGTGTTAATATAGCTTAATGTAATGTAAACAAATTATGTATTTTTATCAATACAGTTTGTTGCTGCGAAGCTCATATTTGCATTGCAACCTAGCCTAGAATTAACTCTTATTTTGCTCGGTGCATGTTATACACTGTCTGTGTGTGTGTGTGTGTGTTGGGTTAATTAAGAGCTATGTATTTTTCAGAGTGTACGAGTTTGTACTAGCATATTGCACATGCAGATTGATATACTTAGTGGCCTGGTTATGGTGTATTTAAAGCCAATATGATACTTAACAACATTTCTACAGTCTTTTCGTCACCAGCACTGTGGCGTTGCAAAGATGGCTGCTCCCTTTGCGTGGTGGAGCAGATCTCGCTGTGATGCAGTGCTTGACTGATGTTTCTATTCATTTTTACAGGCGAATGTTCCCACCGTTCAAAGTGAGATGCACAGGCTTGGACAAGAAGGCAAAGTACATTCTTTTGATGGATATTGTTGCAGCCGACGACTGCAGGTATAAATTTCACAACTCGCGCTGGATGGTGGCTGGGAAGGCGGACCCCGAGATGCCCAAGAGGATGTACATTCACCCAGACAGCCCGGCTACCGGCGAACAGTGGATGTCAAAAGTCGTCAATTTTCACAAACTCAAACTAACGAATAACATCTCCGACAAGCACGGATTTGTAAGTTCATCTAATGTATGTTTTTTTCCTTATTCGCATGCTTATCAATAGGCCTATTTGCATGATATTAATGTAATTTTCAATGTGTGTATCAGTAGTTAGTTTTAATATTAATATTGTATTACTGTTATTTCTGGGGTGGTGCTGCATTTCTGAGAGATTTCTGTTTAGGAAAATAATTAGATAAATTAATATTGTATTTGATCATATTTACAAATCAAATGTTTGCCATAAGTTTGGAGCAAATGTTACAGTTAACTGATTAAAATTGAGAAATTAAAGTTGAGCAAAAACATTACATTTGTGAGACCTTTGAGAATGTCATTACAAAGTAGCCTACTAGGCCATGTGGTGCAATTTCGACAAAACATTTAATAAAGCATGAATCAATGTGTGATCATGTATATTTTTTAAATTCAGAACCGTTTTCCGTTTCAGACTATCCTGAATTCCATGCATAAATACCAGCCCAGGTTTCACATCGTGCGAGCCAACGACATTCTTAAACTCCCGTACAGTACGTTCAGGACTTACGTTTTCCCTGAAACCGATTTCATTGCAGTGACTGCATATCAAAATGACAAGGTAAGAGCAAAGCGGCGCTTGTTGTGTTAGCGTGTAGGCTGTTTTGGATTGTAACTGTAGGCTACTCTGCGTTCAGTTTTCATAATGTAGACGGCGCTTCATTTAGTCGTCTTTCAGATATGAAAGACCTCATAGTTTGATCCTTAAAACGGTAGTCCTACAGTCTCATTTCTGTCTTGGGTATGAGCCCCTGCGACGTTAAATTCTGAGGAATGTTTGCAGTATATAGGTTGCTGAATTATAGTTATAATTAGGGACTGGATTTGGCAACCACCCAGATAATATGTGTGTGTGTGTGAGTGTGAATAAGAGAGAGAGGGGAAAAGATAAAACGGAAAGGGAGAGTGCGGACAGAATATTAAACTAAACTTAAATAAATGTACATGAAAGTGTCTCAGTGCTAACATTTAATCCACGTGTGCGTTCATCAAAAGAGCGTCTGTTGCTTCTTTGATGCACGGGAGAACCGGAAGTGTTACCTATGGCTACTTGGGTCAAGTCACAATAAAGCTGTAATCGTTTGGCAGCACGTGGGCTGAGAAATACTGTCAATCCTGCCAAAATCTAAAATGTGTATAAGGAGGGGTGTAGGGGGGCCGCGAGTCAGATGGGGGGGGGGTCATTTGATAGTTCTGGAGGGTTGATACACTGTGCGTTGAATACTGATGTCAGATATAATTTTTGTGTACGTCTGTGTGCGATTGTGCGTGTGAATGTGTGTGTAAGGGAATGCCTAAAAATGAATGACATTATTCATTTACTCTGTGGACGGTAAACGGTGTTGAAATATTTGGAAATTCCCATCATGTTTTTATTCTTTACTAAATGTCTGGAGTATTTACAATTTTATCGTATTCATTTCAGATAACTCAATTGAAAATTGACCACAATCCGTTTGCAAAAGGATTCCGTGACACGGGCAATGGAAGACGAGAGAAGAGGTGAGAAGGACAAGTGAACTATTCTTAACAGCGCAACAAAACTTTAACGATTTCTGTATTAGATTTAATAGAGACGGCTGACCGTGATCTTGGTGAATTCCAGAAAACAGCACGACTGCAATAGCTATTAGAGTGGTCTTTTTTTCGAGAAAAAAGTTAACCTTTTATTTAAAATAGTCTGTAGACTGCAGGTCATATTACATTTGAGTTGGCAGAAGGACTTGGAGCTGGCCTAGTGAAGTTTCTATTCTGACCGTTCACAGATGAAAAAAATATTTACATTTCACTTTATAGATTACATTTTCTCATTTCCGAAGTACACTTATCATCTGTCTGAAGTTTCTCGACGTGTAACTTTTACGTAACTTATCAAGCTTTTCAGGTCAGGTTTTTGACACATGGCTGAAAGCAAATAGTAATAATCTGCGCGCTCCCTAGGAAACAGCTGGCGCTGCAGTCCATCCGCTCATACGAGGAGCAACAGAAGAAGGAGCATGGGACTTCCGACGACTCCTCGGGGGAGCAGACTCCGTTCAAGTGCTTCGGCCAGGCCGCGTCTCCCGCGGTGTCTACCGTGGGGCCTCCTAACCTCAAAGGTATGTCAAGCCCACCATAACCGCTTGAAAATATACGACAGCCTTCACAGAGTCAAAACTAGCTTGGGCTAGTAGGCCCTTGTGTAGCGAATAGAAGAGGATTTGCTGCGTGGAATTTGGCCTTAAATTCATTTCTGTCAACGATCAGGCATTTGATTTAAGTCGCCTACATCATGAATATTGATAGCCCATTTCTGCAATACCCGTTATAGCTAGTTGACCACTCACCTTTAGTTAAGCTTTAGTCAAGTTAACATAATCACTACATAAAATATCCTACATCCAGGGAATCAATGTGTTCATTGCTGCTAATTAAAAATAAGCTGTGTGGAGTCTACATTTTCACAATGAAAGTTAATTATACATGATTAAGAAAATTGTTATCTATTCAACAGAAATAATGACAGAACACAGTGATCCTTCTATAGGATACAGTGTGTAGGTGTGATGCATCATGCTCATACAGACTCCAGCGGCTGACACACCCTGGGTGAAAACTGCTTGTTTACGTGTTACTAGTTACACTAATCATGTCCAGCTGTAAATTAATATCTCCACATTTTGGCCCCTTGTAGTCTTGAATATTTAAGAGTCCGTTTTTAGAAGAGCACAGCCTCCTAAACCCTCAGTGTGTGTGAGGTCATCAGGGGGGGACAGGCGTGTGTGAGGTCATCAGAGGGGGACAGAGCCTACTCCTCTCTCCTTTCATGTCTTACCATGTGTTATTTCCCTCTTCAGACTTCTGTGAGAGCGATGAGGACAGCGACGAGAGCAAGGATGGAAACCTGAAGGACCGACCGGACTCCAGTAAGATCTCCACCACCACGGACGAGGGGAAAGAGCTGGAGGCAAGCCCATTTAAGGAGCATACGCTCGGGAGCAGAGAGCCCAGCGCCCGGGGGAGAGATGGAAGCTCCAGGACAGAGAGGAGCCAGGCAGACTCTCGGCACAGCCCCGTCACCACCATCTCCAGCACCACCCGCTCCGGGGACGACCTGAAGAGCCCCACCCAGGACCCCCCCAAACCAGAGGAGTGTCGGCCCCTCGTCAAGGACAGTTTCATGCCCCTGACCGTACAGACTGATAGCAGCGCACACCTGAACCACATGCACAACTTTGGATTTCCCCCGGGTTTGGCGGGACAGCAGTTTTTCAACCACTTGGGGGGCGCGCACCCCTTCCTCCTGCACCCCGGCCAGTTCAACATGGGCGGAGCCTTCTCCAACATGGCGGCAGGGATGGGGCCCCTGCTGGCTGCGGTGTCGTCTGCCGGCGTGGGAGCCCTGGACAGCAGCATGGCCCCGCCCTCCCAGAGCCTGGCAGGGACAGGCCTGCCCTTCCACTTGCAGCAGCACGTGTTGGCATCACAGGTAAAACCAGTTCCAGTGCTGCAGCACTAAACTTGTTAACATATGTTAGACGTGTGCTGTAAAGATATCACAGCCGACCGGCTCACTGAACCCTGTGGGTGCGTACACATGCAGGACTTCTGGTGTCCAGCATTTGGTGAACACATGAAATTGTTCAGATCAGAAATACATATTTATATATAGAAATATGTAAGATGCATTATAAGGGACAAGATATATCTCAGAGCTTCATTTCTTTATTCTTTTCTTTGTTCTGACACGTTATGATAGTGGAAACAGCGGTGAAGTTCTCCTCAAGAGATTGTTACTATATCCAGGCCCGTTTCATGTAGGCCACCACGTTTCACTTGGTGTAGGATTATGAACATAACTTGAGGCAGTTGTTTGTGTTCATCCGGAGACAGGCCACCTAGTCACCGTCAGCGTTGATGTCAACTCATTAAGTTGTTTTAAAAGGAACTGTTGCAAAATGTTTCAAATGGTCCACTGGTTCGGGGAGGGAAAACAGCGTATTTGTTAATACAGAACAGACTGGCTTTTTCCCCTCCACTTTCACAAGAGACGTGTTAACGACGACGGATCTGAAGTACTATTTTCTGTGTTTAATGAGCAGCATCATACACAAAGAATTTTTATTTGCATAAAGAATTCATTAACTCTTTGCAAAGATGTATAAAAACAGGATATCCCGTTTCACTGAAAACAGATTGTTCTGTCAATTACACTCTCGGAAACATTTCCCTTGTTTCCTTCAGCGCGAGGCAGAGGTCCACGATAGTTGGAGAAGGACATAAATAGGTCAATATATAGGCCTCGTTGTTACACCCTAAAGTGAGCTGTACAGTTTACATGTAGCGCCATAGTATTTATGCAAGTCACCATCTCCGACGATAAAATTCCACCATTGTATGAATTAGATCACGTGTCTAGAATCTTATTGCTCACTCACGCGAAGCATGACCTCAATTCCTCTCAGTTCCGCGCGCTAGGGGTCTAAACGCAAGGGGATCAAAAACAGACGTGTTTGTATAAACATGGAGAATATGAAACGATCATATTATATTAATATTCATATCCCCATTTTTCTCTCCGCAGGGCCTTGCCATGTCTCCGTTCGGGAGTCTGTTCCCGTATCCTTACACCTACATGGCGGCGGCCGCTGCCGCGTCCTCAGCAGCCTCCTCCTCCGTCCACCGACACCCGTTCCTGAACGCGGTGCGGCCGCGCCTCAGGTACAGCCCGTACTCCATCCCCATGAGCGTCCCGGACAGCACCTTGCTAACCACCGCCATCCCGTCCATGGCCGGCGGAGGCGCAGAGTTGAAGGGGGACGGCATGGCCACCAGTCCCGTCTCGGCCACCCTGGACTCAACCTCGGAAGTGACCAGTCGCTCGTCCACCATCTCCTCAATTTCCCCAAAAACTTGCTCTGAGAAAGACGCCAGTAACGAGCTGCAGAGTATCCAGCGTCTGGTCAGCGGACTCGATTCCAAACAGGACAGCGCGCGAAGCGTGTCCCCGTAGACTTTCACCACTTTCATTTTTTTGCTGTTTGTTGTTGTGATGATATTGATCACGGGGGCGATAAGGACTCGGTATGACGACACCGTTCTAGAGAATGCGGGTTTAGAAAAAACGGACATATTTGAACAGTTTCGATTTTTGAAAATGCACTTTGGTTAAATACACATCTGATATATATGTTTCTCTTTTTTTGTTAATTTAAACTAAACACTTTGAATTATCCTGTTCTTTGAATACCGTACAAGTATTGAAACTGAAAGTTTGGCATGGATGAGATTTCACAGATCTAAGAAACATTGCTGCTGTGTCTAAATGTGTTACAAATGTCGAGTTGCTGAGGTAACGAAATTGGTTTGAGTTCACGTGCACTCCGAATTTGTAAAGCTATTTGAACACACTTCCCATGATGTTAGAAACACTGCTGCGTTTTGATGTAGGCCTATTAATGACATAACTAGACCATTTGAGGCGCATAGGCTATTATCCTGCTCCTAAGCTGGTGACTGCATGACAGCCTGCAGCCTACAGACCGGTGTCTCGTGCAGGACTAGGTTTTACAGTTCACGCTCACCCCCTTGTTGAAGCCAGTCCAGCGTCAACTTCAAATTGTGAAGAAAAAAAATTAACATTACTTAGGTCTAAACTCAAATGTTCCCAAAAAATAAAATTTAAAAAAACAGATTCTAATCAACTCGTTTCTTGTATTAAAAAATTAAGAATGAATCCACACATTTTGGATCCAAATGCTGGCACTTGTTTAAAGTCGACCAGACGCAGCCGACGTTGTACGCTTCTATGATGGCAACTGCCCAACTCGCATGCCGAAATCAACGCGTTCAAAAGGGCAAAGGGAATCTGAAATAAAACTGAAAGGTAATATTGATTATAAATGTAAATAGTGATATATAAAATATTTATGTAATTATTTCATATTGATATTGCGTGTAAATAAAACGGAGTAGTTTGTTTTTAGGGATTTGTCCTTAATTTATTGTCGATATACCTGTGTAAAGATAGTCTGTGGGTTAATATCCTTGTTTTGTCATCTGCATTTTATATCTCCTTGAATATGGATTCCCCCGAAACTCCCCCCCCCCCCCCCCTCATGCTCAGAGAAGCTCTTTTAGCAAACACTCACGTGCCATTGTATTTTACCTGTTGTCTTCGTGTGTTCACGTGCTCCTGTTCAAATGAATGAAAGCAACAGCACACTGCACCAATGGCTTGAAAATGTTGATGAATCATTTTTCTTTGAGAATAATAAAAAAAAACTTTCGTGTAAGTGTGACAAAATTGACGAATTTTCTGTAAAAAAAAAATACATTGCAGCCTGATAGTAGAAGTGCGCATCTTATAAAAATATGAAGGTTTCTTTTGTGTTTCTAAAGTTGTCATTGGGTTATGTTGTATTTGATTTTGTCTAGTTTACAACATCAACGACGTGTTCTTGAAAGTTTCAATAAAATATTGAAATGCAGTCCTCATACGTTTCCATTTGTCAGATTGTGTTTTCATGTGGCGGGTCTGTGGAAACATAATGGATAGTTTAGCCTGTAATGATACCATTGCTGCAACTCTCATGTGTCAACGCAAGTCTTTGCCTCGCCGTGGTACAGCGCTTACCCATCTCTCCCTCACATTCTCCGCACGGAAATACGGGCCTCAAGCACCCGTTGAAAGTATGTTCAAAGACTAAAGAAATCCTGTTAAGATAAGAAGCAGCGATCCTCTCAGCCTTGAGATCCTCACCGGACACAGGGCGTGCATCTGGCCTCGTGCACGCTGTTATGGTGCGTGCTGAGTAGCCTATTGACTGATTGTTTATGTCGGAGCCAACGTGAACAGTAAAGTATGTAAAATAACTAAATTGCCCTCTCCACTGCACCCAGTCATGGGGTTATCAACGTCATATCTTTATGTGTATATTGTACGGTTAATAAGTAGCGACTATGGCGCTATGGCAGAGGGGTAAACATGACACAAAGTATCTCAATTGCTCTGTCTATTGCTCACCTGGCGCCTTCCATATCTCACTCCACTTTATTGCACGGAAGGCGGCGGAGCGTCTGCAATAATGTTGAACCGGATTCTCACGTTGATATGTCAGATGCATCGCCACTCAGCGGCCGGTGACAGAACAGCATCCTCACACACCGATCACACAGTATCGTGTTCAGAAAGAACCGTTCCCGACACAGCCTGTAAAAAGTATACGGGACACCACATTTGGTCAGTTGCATTTAAATATTTTATCACCAAAACATTTAAACTCATAAGTCCGTTGGTGGGTTGTTAAACGTGAGCATTTGCCCACTGGAGCGCTGCAGCCTGTAACCTAAATCGACAAATAAACAGTCGTCAGACTGATCCAAACAGGCCCATTTGTCACTGTCTTCTTCGCATTCTTGCTTATCAGATGATTCTGTAATGTATGAAGTGTTGTATGAAATTTTTTAGAATTGTTAGGGTTTTAGATCTGATAGATATTTAGGCCTACTACAGTATGTGTATATGTGCAGTCATTTTTATCAAACAGCTGATATGTTTTTTAGTAGGCCTAACTGTTACTGTACACATTTTTATCTATAAGACTAAACAAAACACAGATCTAGACTATGAATCTTCTTCAACCTTAGACAGTTTGTACATCTCGCCCCACGTCTCTCTCTCCCTCACCCAAAAGCACAACAAACACAATGAGTGTAAAAGGTCTTATTTCCACTAGGCACGGATGTATGATTTAAATGATCAAACAGTAAGGTTGCATTGCTGTTTAATTTCAAATATCCATGCACCTGCTGGTAGAACTGAAGTCCGCGTGCCCCGTACACAGTATTGTATGCCTGCCTTCACACCCGTTTGCACAACCGGTGCAGGCGGAGCCGGTTAGTCACACTGGGTCATTGTTATGCCATTTCGTTGTTGCCGTTACGGTGGAATTATCAGTTTGGCAACCTTTCACCCGTGACAACCTTGACCGTATGTCCTCAAAGGTGTTACAAAGGAGGCCGTACAAACAACGGTTGATGGAGGGACCCATTCGAAACAATTTGATCGATATGTAAAATAAATGAAAAGCATTTTTTAATTGATAGATAGACCACCAACAGTCCACCTCCAGTCCACCTGAGAAATTGATTGGACCGAAGAGTCTTGGGCAACTAAACTGGGAATCTGCCGCGGTGTTGCAGCGCCACCTAGCTTCATAATTGGGGCAGAACAACATTTTGATCGATGAGACCACTTATCAAATGAAAATTAGGTATTATGATTTGAAGGGTTTTACAAATAAAACAGCCTACATATGCATGTGATCTACAACCCTAATCCAGATTTTTATATTTCTGTGAAAAGAGAAGATTGCGGCCATCAGAATGTGTAAGAACAGCAGCGGTCATAAGACACGGAGTGTGTCGCCATCTTCTGGGCGGAATAAAAACAGAAGCAGGAACTTGACGTTGATGATGCGGCTGTGTGAATATTCTCACGTGCTCAGACAGAAAGGGTGCCTGGTTAACCTTCAATTTAACTACTAGTCTGTCAGCGTGCACGGACACGATATATAGATACGTTTGGTCTCCTAACTCTTTTGCACAAACATACGCAACCTCTCTCTCTCCCTCCCTCTCTCTCTCTTTCACACACACACACACACACACACACACACACACACACACACACACACACACATACACACACACACACACACACACAGACAAACATAAATATGTGGCCAATCTGAGATACAATAGCAGGTTTTCGCTCCTGCATGCCTGCAGAGGCTGATGGATCACTCCGCTGCTCCATTATCTCCAGCAGAGTGACTAAGCGCGTTCGAGTTGACAGGAAGCAGATCAAACTAGATAACTGATGTCAAGATAAAGAGGTTTATTAACCCCTTCAGCCTCCGGGCTAGTTAGGATTTCACAGTGTTTGTTTTTCACATTTGTTTGTTTGGTTTTCCACTTGGCTTCCCAGGGCGTTAGTTATGTCACGTTGTCGTTGGAGTATTGAACCGTACACACATTTTAGGTTACATTTAGGCCTACAAAAACACAAAAAATAGGGAAACAAGTTTTCTGCAAAAGTACCCTCACCCTTCACTTAAGTAGAAGTAAGCTACTGACACTCCAGTTGGACCTCACATCAAATTAATACGTTAGTACAAAAATACACAATTTACATTATAAGTAATAGGCGAGCCTAGTTTGAAAATGATAATGAATAGAGGTACAGATGTTTGAGTTAAAAAAAGTTTTTTAAAGTAAAAAGTTGTGCTGAAAACTTCTGAAAAATGTCTGTACAGTTAGGTCCCATCTCTGCTACAGTGTAAGAACAGTGTAATAATAGTGTTATAGCAACATCATAACAGTGTTATAGCAACGCAATAACAATGTAAGCCAGGAAATTAAAGAATGAATGATAAGATATAATATATTGATGATGCCATTAAATACAGAAACTAAACTTACAAGCCTGGTTTTAAAATGTAAGAAGTAGAAAGTACAGATGCAAAAAATGCAAAACTTTTTCAGAAAAATAAATAAGTGAAGTAAATTTATTGATGCCAGAACAATCTACTTAAGTCCAGTAATTAAGTATTTGTACTTTGTTACTTTGTTACTTCCCATCTCTGCATTCTACCTCCATGTATGGTTTTGGCAGCACCATGTGGGGTTAGGTTGAGGTTGCGAGCTCTTAAACTGCAGAACTCTTTAGCTCTGGGCTGCAGCTACACCCCTCTATGTACGCTGCCACAGTACACAGTGTCATTAGTAACTGATGTTTCCATGAGCAACATCCCTAGCAGGTGGGTACCAGGGGACTGAGCCCAGGGGGGGAAGTGCCTAACATTGCGTTAATATGACATGCAGATCATTTTAAAATGATGAACTGCGATGCCTCTTATAATATTATTAATTATTTGAGTGTCACGTTGGAACGCTTCAGCACGCAACATTGTTTTGCTTCGTTCAATCATCTCTGTTGCAACATTGCAAAAAAAGTAAAGGTGTGACAACCTTCTGAACAGGAGGCAACCTGACAGGGCATAACAACACCAAGATATCATTAGTTTATTTATTTACAAAACTTTTATTCTTCTCTGCTCTAACAATTCCTTTTGGTGTTGTATTGATTGAAACGCATTTTCAATTGATTAACTTTTAGATTAAAGAAAAATAAAACCTACAGTCAAACCTTTAATCTAATGTTTCGTATCAACACAAAAAAATGCAGCAGCAGTGTCCAACTGAGGAGGGAAATTCACCATCTCAGTTCCCTGTATACGTCACAGTACAGCATAGGCCTCGATTATATCCTCACGTAAAACCACGGATACTTTGTACTCTGGTGCTAAACGGGCTCTTTACACGCTCCTCACTCATCTGCGGGATTCACAAAGTCTCGGTCTGGCCACAGACTCCCGTCCCCGGTGGACAAGGGTCTGATCTCTCCCTTCATCTCCTGCACCAGATGAGCTGTGCAGAACGAGGGACGGGAAACCAACCTGGAGACGTAATAGTCTGGCGAATCAGCGACACTTCATACACAGCCAGTGGGCTGGCAGATTAGAGGGCAGCCCCACCACGCGGGCGCGAACACGCACATAATGTATAGCATATTGTCTCACACGCGATGCACACGCACGCAAAAGTCTGCTTACACTCACATAATGTGGCGAGTGTGTGGCCGCGTGACAACAACTTTAGCTTCCAAAAGTTCCTAGCCCAATCTTCCCAAAACGATGTCAGATTCCCTACGGTAGGTTTGCTTTTCAAAGACCAAGTGAATAGTGTCCGTTGAGCTCATACCGTCATGTTCCACCACACTGCTCTATCTCCGTAAATAATGTTAACCACTAGCATCGTAGCTGGGGTTCAGACCACTGGACATACTTTTGGTTAATGTTGTTTTCATTTGCAGAAGGGATCTTTTTTCTGATCACATTTTTTTGTGTGTGAAAATGATCCCAACGATATCATTCGGCAATATAGTGTGGACTCAGGTATACAGGTGTGTTATGCAGGCGTGTTATGCAGGTGTGTTATATAAGTGTGTTATACAGGTGTGTTATACAGGTGTGTTATGCAGGCGTGTTATGCAGGTGTGTTATATAAGTGTGTTATACAGGTGTGTTATACAGGTGTGTTATGCAGGTGTGTTATACAGGTGTGTTATACAGGTGTGTTATACAGGTGTGTTATACAGATGTGTTATACAGGTGTGTTATACAGGTGTGTTATACAGGTGTGTTTGTAGCAGGTACAGGTGTGTTATACAGGTGTGTTTAGCAGGTACAGGTGGACATGTGTGTTGTTGCCCCGAGTGTTTGTTGACATTGGAGAGCTCTGCTCAGTGTTTCCTGCTGTTCTTAGCCTGCAGGCTGGCCATGTCAAACATATCTGAACACACTCACATCCTCAAACTGGTATCAGAACAGCATCGATTATAAGGATGTTTGGAAGAGATTTGGTGTGGTGATGAATGAGTGGAGGCCTGAGGCCTCCTGTGATTGCAGAGTGTTGGTCACGTTGGGGTCGGAGGTGAGCGGAGCTTCAGAATCAGGGAATCTTCTAGAAACTCTCTTTCCCTCAGAGACATTTTCTGCTGTGACCTGGAGGCACCAGACCAGAATCAGAAAGCAGAATCAGAAAGGGATTTATTCGCCATGAAAGTTAGCACAGACAAGGAATTTGCTTTGGCAGGAAGGTGCATACAATAAACATATAGGAATCTTAAATTTAAATATGTGGTCTAACTATACTAAGGAAATAAAAATAATAATTTTAAAATAAAATAAAAATTGCCATAAAACAAAATATAAGTTGCCAATCTACGATATAAAATACAATATACAATACAAATATTACAGGAATTGAATGTAGTGCAAAATGCAAATAGTTTTAGACATGAAGTCATTAAAGTCAGAGTGAACTCTTGGCCTTGTTGAGGAGGCCAACAGCGGAATGGAAGAAACTGTTTGTGTGGCGTGAGGTTTTGGTCCGGATGGAAAAAAGACCTGATGTCTTCTCCTCTCTCTCTCTCTCTCTCTCTCTCTCTCTCTCTCTCTGTCTCTCAGGTCATCTTAGGATAGACTAACTAGAAGAAAAATTAACTTTATCTGTATCTGATGTTTGATGTCTGATCTTTTTTTGTAATTTTAACTTGTTTAACTACATGCTCTTATGGTTTCTTCCCTTTAGCACTATTTTTTGGGTTGTTCACAATATGTACTTCTTGTTTTTGACTACCCGCAATGCTGTGGGGCTATCTTGTTGTTATTATCAGTGACCTATGCACTTTGTGAAGCTCTCTCTTGGAAGTTGCTTTGGATAAAAGCGTCTGCTAAATAAATAAATGTAAATGTAAATTATGTGTTCTGATGTGTTATCCTGTAAGGAGGATTTTTGTGTGCGTTCATATATGTTTTTAATAAATGTATAAATGTTTAGACATCTTCATAGGCATCTGCCCACACCTCCGTCCACATGGTGAACTACTGTCAGCCCAGCACTAGGGGCAGCATAGCCCAGCACTAGGGGGCAGCATAGCCCAGCACTAGGGGGCAGCATAGCCCAGCACTAGGGAGCAGCACAGCCCAGCACTAGGGGCAGCATAGCCCAGCACTAGGGGCAGCACAGCCCAGCACTAGGGGCAGCATAGCCCAGCACTAGGGGGCAGCATAGCCCAGCACTAGGGGCAGCACAGCCCAGCACTAGGGGCAGCATAGCCCAGCACTAGGGGGCAGCATAGCCCAGCACTAGGGGCAGCACAGCCCAGCACTAGGGGGCAGCATAGCCCAGCACTAGGGGCAGCATAGCCCAGCACTAGGGCCAGCATAGCCCAGCACTAGGGGGCAGCATAGCCCAGCACTAGGGGGCAGCATAGCCCAGCACTAGGGGCAGCACAGCCCAGCACTAGGGGCAGCACAGCCCAGCACTAGGGGGCAGCATAGCCCAGCACTAGGGGGCAGCATAGCCCAGCACTAGGGGGCAGCATAGCCCAGCACTAGGGGCAGCACAGCCCAGCACTAGGGGGCAGCATAGCCCAGCACTAGGGGCAGCACAGCCCAGCACTAGGGGGCAGCATAGCCCAGCACTAGGGGCAGCACAGCCCAGCACTAGGGGCAGCATAGCCCAGCACTAGGGGGCAGCATAGCCCAGCACTAGGGGCAGCACAGCCCAGCACTAGGGGCAGCACAGCCCAGCACTAGGGGGCAGCATAGCCCAGCACTAGGGGGCAGCATAGCCCAGCACTAGGGGCAGCACAGCCCAGCACTAGGGGGCAGCACAGCCCAGCACTAGGGAGCAGCACAGCCCAGCACTAGGGGGCAGCATAGCCCAGCACTAGGGGCAGCACAGCCCAGCACTAGGGGCAGCATAGCCCAGCACTAGGGGGCAGCATAGCCCAGCACTAGGGGCAGCACAGCCCAGCACTAGGGGGCAGCATAGCCCAGCACTAGGGGCAGCACAGCCCAGCACTAGGGGCAGCATAGCCCAGCACTAGGGGGCAGCATAGCCCAGCACTAGGGGCAGCACAGCCCAGCACTAGGGGGCAGCATAGCCCAGCACTAGGGGGCAGCATAGCCCAGCACTAGGGGCAGCATAGCCCAGCACTAGGGGGCAGCATAGCCCAGCACTAGGGGGCAGCATAGCCCAGCACTAGGGGGCAGCATAGCCCAGCACTAGGGGCAGCATAGCCCAGCACTAGGGGGCAGCACAATACATGACTTGAGGATGAAGAGTATGTATCACCGGAGGAATGGCACTTCAGGCACAGCAGAGATATTAAACAAAACATAACGATAAAGCTTCATACAGTGGTTGTGGTTCAGTTAGTTGTACATTTTAGATACATTTTAATTAAATACACATTCACAGTATCGACAACAATACCAAAATCGATGCAATCACTTTAAGAACCAATTTATGGATCTCTGCAGGACTGACCTGTGCATATTTAGCTGCACTGGCTTCCTACGGAGGTGGCGGGGAGTGGTGGGGGGGGTTGGGGGAGGAGGGGGGGCTCAGGAAGTTGGAATGTGGGTCTCTGTGTGTGATGTGATTGTTAGCAGAAATGTGTCAGCCCCGCCCCCCCACCACCCCTGAGTTGAGGCCCTCACCGGGCTATGCAGAGAGGATGGAGGTGTGTGTGTGTGTGTGTTATGATGGTGTGTGTTTTGAGTGTGTGTGTGTGTTTTGAGTATGCGTGTGTTTTGAGTGTATATGTGCATGCAGACGTCCACTGACCGTTGCAGTGCGGCTTCAGATACCTTATCTTTCCTCTCTAGAGGAACAAGAGTAAAGGGGGAGGGAGGGAGGGGCTGAAGAGAGGGAGGGAGGGGGTGGCTGAAGAGAGGGATATGTGTGAGTGAGGTGGTGAGGTGCCCGGCTGCAGCCTGCACATCGGGCCATGTGTGGCCAGCGAGGGAGCACCGTTCTCGGGGAAGGAGAGAGGCACCTCCCCCGGACCGCCCCAGGAGCTGCCTCACCGACGCTTCTGACAGCCTCAGTCACGTTTTCCATTTAATTCATTCAGCATCTGCTTCTCTCCAAGGCCACATACAAACAGTGCATGTTAAAGTCCAGCAGATGATCAAGGATCTGCAGTACAGAGTTCTAACAGTAGTTTGTTCAGTCAAGGAACGGTCTGTATTTACCACACAGTGTAAAGTAACTACATCTCCTCCCATCCTCCCATCCTCTCATCCTAGGACTTGATGAAGGATTCATTTTAGTTACTGATGTTTTCATTCATTTTGTTTGATTTGGTAAAAGTATGTGTTGTGTACTTCCTACCAATGGTGTGTGTACTACAAATAAATATGGTGTACTGTTTACTAATGGGGGTAGTGTGTACCTATGTGAGGTAATGTGTAACTATGTGAGGTAGTGCATGTGGGGTAGTGTGTGAGGTTGTGTGTACCTATGTGAGGTAGTGTGTACCTATGTGAGGTTGTGTGTAACTATGTGAGGTTGTGTGTATCTATGTGAGGTAGTGTATGTGGGGTAGTGTGTAACTATGTGAGGTTGTGTGTACCTATGTGAGGTAGTGTGTAACTATGTGAGGTAGTGTATGTGGGGTAGTGTGTAACTATGTGAGGTAGTGTGTAACTATGTGAGGTAGTGCATGTGAGGTTGTGTGTAACTATGTGGGGTAGTGTGTAACTATGTGAGGTAGTGTGTACCTATGTGAGGTTGTGTGTACCTATGTGGGGTAGTGTGTACTTATGCAGTGTGTACTGTAGTGGAAGGACTCACAGTCCTGATAGTGTAACTTGTTGCTGGCTCTGGGGTCAGTGTACCGCCGCAAGACACGCTCCCCCAAGACCTCTGCGTGCAATCTTTTATTGATTCCATCTCACTGAACTCCATCTATCCTCCAATCAATGGCCTGTTTGCAGCATGATCGCGATACCTTATCACATGATCCATCTAGATTAGTCCCTGCGCACATTAGGAGTAGAAGCATCTGTAACTTCAGCTACCCTCTAGGGTAACTTATTCATATTTCAACATGGAACATTTGTATAATATTTATAATTATAGGAAACCATTGCATGTTAAATGTGGTCTTCTAATAATATTTCTAATTTATTGAAATGTTGTGCCCTACTTTTCTAGTTGGGTAAAAATCTGATTATTAAAAAGAAATCTGAAATATTCCACCTCAAACATCCTCAGCCCACAGATTTAATGTGATAATTATTTACAAAGAAAGTTAACTTTTTATTTTTATTTTATTGCGCTAGTATTAGAAAACGCTTGGGGAGACTATGTGTGCACTTCTGCGAGTATTGATAACCTAAGGCTTCCAGCGCGTGGTCTAATTAGACATTTCAGCCGCCGCTCTTGAATATTTTACACAAGGAATCTTACGTTCTTTTTGTAATAACAGAAAAACCTTTCTCAGAATCAAACAATTTGCATAAAACCGCTAGTTCGTCAAGTAGGTGCATTTTCGAAATCTTAAATAGTTCTTGGGCAAACAAATCAGGGTTAGCCTATATGGAATAAACATGATAACTTATTTGTAATTACATATTAAGCAGCCTTAAATTGTAAAAATGACAGGTAGAGTTTATAGTGTTTAAGCCTACAGTTTGTTTAGGCTATTTTGACAAAATACGATCAGGCACCTTAGATTTATAAACGCATGCATAGCACGTGCCTGCATTCAACAATAATTCCAAAGTCGCTGGAATCCCCTGGAATAGATTTTAGGAACGACAGCTCAACGAAATGTTTTGAAATGATTTCAATTTAGTTTTGTTTCAACCTTTTCGGCTTTATAATATCTGAATTTAGAGGGATAGCCTTCATGACAGACCAAGCCTACTGATCCTGAACCTGCGTTCAAATGTAGCTCTAATGATTTCCTGTTGCATATCATTTTATATAATTAAGCCTAATTTAGAATTTTCAACAATCGTAAGCTATTCCTATACATTTTATTTAGGATAATCCAATAGTATTTTGTTTAGCCATAGTTGGATTACACTACTTCTTATTTATCCGATCACTTTATCTTCAGCTCTTAAATTCTGTTCTTGTTTCCCCTAACTAAACATTAGCCAGGCTACTATTGCTTCTATTGAACTGTCGTAATTTTCCAAATGAATTTAGTCCTGAACATTCCCTTTAGAAGTCATGTAGCCCCTCTGAGTATGCTACCTGTAAATGGTCTGAAAGTGAATGCTTCATTCTATAATCTCTGATAAATATATATTTCCCTAATATTCTGGGTATTGTTATGACTAAAAAGTAGGCTTCTCATTTGTAATTATTTTTACTTTTTAAACCTGTTTTGCGTAAAACATATAGCCAAATTATTTTCAAAACACTTTGATATGGTGCATCATCCAATTGACCGCTGCATATTTTTGTACTTTTTGGAGAAAAGTTCAGTTTTGGGGTGCGCCTTGTATATCACCTACCTTCAATATTTTATATTTCTTTGTTTGAAGACCCATTTGTAGGTGCAGACTATTCTGTCGGCGTGCATGTGACACTGACTCCCAGAACGCACAGAGCCCACAGCACCGTTCTAGTGGACGTTTGTTCCCTGCAGAAGTTGTAGAGAAGTGGTTATATTTTGTCCGTTGTTTCTGGGATAACCCTTCAGAAAATCTAGAACATATAACTTTTCTTCCGTCATAAAAAATAAACTAACCGCTGTAGACCTATGTATTTTAAGCAATTACTTCAGTTCTAAAATCATATTGTGATTTCAATCTTTCCGTCTAAATTCTGTTTATGCTCATGTTGAAATGACTGTTTTGTCCATCTGTGTTTTACAAAACCATGTGTTGTGAGAACCACTGTGAATGAGCGTGTGCCCTGGGGGTAATTTAGTGCATTAAATAATCATCCTCTTTTGCCGCACTTGCGGTTCTGTGTTGATTAGCCTACAGTAGCTATACAACTCACATTCACAAGTAGAACTATTTAAAATGCGTCAACGATATTCGTGACTCGTAGCGTACGCTATGGATATTGCACTAATAAAACAGCGGCTGCGGACTTACTCACACAGCCAATACCTACATGGATTCAGTCCTCCGACGCACGCCGAAGGTGTTATGCCAAGTTACTCTACACTCTCACCTATCACTACAATAGCGACTTTCGGATTAAATATATATGAAACATTGTATGTCGTTTGCCATTGCCTGGGCTGTTGCCCCCTGCGGTCAAATACTTTATCATGAGTTTCCTGGATTATAGTTTTATCATATAGCCTAACAGGTTCCCAAAGACTACTCCCGTGAGAGAACTAGCGGGTTATCATTCACTATTTATAGCACAGTTATCACCGTAGGGCACGTGTGTCCCATTCGACATGTCCGTAAAATAATATGCAAAGCACAGAGAGTAGGCTACCAAATAAAGTTGAATAAACATAATTTTGATCACATTTGTTGAAGTTGAACAAGACTGGCACGGCCTTCCATCTTAAGAAGTTGGCTCACAATTAGTGTTAATGTCTAGCCTGCCTTTATGTGGTCCATTGGGTTGTGGTAGGCCAACTTGCCTATATTTTGACACCTGTGATTAAAACGAGTATTTGTGACTCACTGTTTACCTCTAGCGGCCATTGTCACAGTTGTGGTGCGCGTTGGGCCCGTGGTTTGTTTCTAAAGGGGTTATGCTAGGCTAATTAACTTAAAAACCTGAAATCTGCTTAGAAGTCTAAATACTGACCTCCTAGTGGACACAGACACGGCTCGCGGTCACAGCGCGAGAGGAGAGGTGGCTTTCCGGCAGAACGGGTCTTTACTGTCACACGGTGCAACCTGTAACAATCCCGTAAACTGGATGCGGCATTCTGAGAATAGCTGCATATTAATTAAACATAATTCAACCTAATGTCGGCTACTCCAACATGGGCTTCAGACAGCTTTATAGCCTTGAAAAAATATATAACCTACTATTGAATTTTTGTATCCAACTCCCTGTTTTAGGGCTAATGTTTACATTAGGTTTTGTTTGTGTTAACGGTTTTCATCCCCAAATGTTCATTGTCACAATGCATTTATTATCAAAATGCACAATTAACCTGTGTCCTTCTAGCTACTGCGCTAACCATTTAAACACGCATCTTATCACCCAGTAGTTTTTTAATCATAATATTACAGATTTTGTTTAGTTGTTTTGGGGATGGGATGAGATTTGACCCTGGGTGGTTTATAAAACGCATATCATACTGGGAGTTTTTTAGTTGATGTCTTAATTCTGGACAACAGGGTCCTGAAGGGCCGAACAGAGAGACGCGTAGAGAGAACGGGGGGCTGGAGCACGAGGGCGGCGAACCAGAAGACCTCATTTGGGGTTTCACCAAAGCTACTCACACACTGAGCGGGAGCCGTCCAGTCGTCACAGACTTTGAGCTTCCGCCTCGCAACGCGTCCTGTTGGTGCGCGGAGGAGAGCGAGAGAGAGAGGGAGAGCGAGAAAGAGGGAGAGCGGGAGAGAGCGAGAGCGAGAGCGAGAGAGAGCGAGAGAGAGAGAGAGAGAGAGAGAGAGAGAGAGAGAGAGAGCGGAGGGAGGGAGGGAGGGAGGGAGGGAGGCAGGAAAGGAAGAAGGAGGTTACGGACCTGCTCCACTGGAACACATCTACACGGTTTTGTGCTGTCAGAGGGGTATGCTTACCGTATAACGTTCCTCGAGTCTAAAATGTGCAATATCGCAACATAGAGCGTCCTGGAGCTTTCTAGCAAGAACCTTCAACAAGCATTCGCGCGTGTCGTTTCGCTTTATTGCACGCTTTCGTAAATCTGGACTCGCTCTGGAGAAAAAGGGGCAATCCATGGAGACACTGGATAGCTTTGTCAGGCGACTGGTTGGGATTATACATTGAATTGAAAGGAAACTCGTTAAACCATCGAACATTTAAAGAAGAAACGAGCAAAACGTTCCTACCGCAACTCTGAAAGTGACGTTTTTGTTTACAAGGTAAAGACGTTTCTGATGTTCTGAGAGCCGCGCGTTCCAGTGGGCAGAGATGTAGTTATTGTTATCGCTGTTCGTGTCAAATTCAGGCCCTCACAGCAGGGTTGTGCTGGCGGGCGCGCAGAGATGCCCATATTGATTTTATTGTTATTACTTTAGCTGAAGCATTTAATTTGCTGCAGATCGTCTTCTACTGCTTAGACGCTACAGGCCCTGAGTTTTTTTTGATTAACAATTAACCTATAGGCTTGAAAGTAAATGTATTTAAAATTGCAACGTAACATGGTGACTGCAGGCCCTGCATATTCTATAGGTTGCCAGAAACTATCTAGGCACATGAAAAGTATTGTTTCCTGTGCGGGTATTTTTTTCTTTTTGAGTTACAAATCATATCATTCTCACTTATTTCTTTCAAATTGTTTAGCTGTCCAATCCACACATGTAAACCTGTTGTAGTTGTGAGAAGTCCATCTTCAGCGTGTTTCCGTCATTGCCAGGATCTCACGTTCTGTAGGATGAGAAGTAGTCCTTAGTTAGGCCTCCTGACGTTTCCAACTGCTCAACAGTATACAAACTAAGATTGTGATGATCAATTACTTAAAGTGTCTGTGTGTGAGATAGAGAGCGTGCGTGCATGTGTGTATGTGAGGGAGCGTGTGTGTGATTATTTAGCCTATGTGTGCACACAGTGTGAAATCATGACCAAATTTCAGCCACAACTAATTTCAACGAGGTGAATGTTTTTATTGTTGATGCTCTAGACACATTGTAGACATAAACTCCAGTTTATGTTGCTAAAACGCGTCTTTGTTTGTCCGTGACAGTTGGGGCCTTGGCCTCCGAAACTCCAGACATGGCGGAGCAAGAGCAAACATTTGGCCTCCCAAGTTCGCCCAGCAATTCGGATTCAAAAGAATTAAACACGGAGACTAAAGCGGAAAAACAAAATGGAACTTCAACCAAATCTCCGTCCTCCCAGACAACCTATATTCAACAGGTCAGCTTCATGTCTTCTAACCGTGATCAAATGTGGTCAGACAGTGTGTTACTGTCCCGGGGTTGCAGAGACGGGACTTATGGGGCTGTAACCCATACAACCTACTAACTATCGCCTTCAAATCAGAATTTGGGGAAAATACAAGCATTGACCAACTTTATTTTGATTTATTTGTGTTACGTGAAATTAAATTATTTACGCATTTTATTAACTTATGTCCAGTAATTGTCTTGATGTATTTATTAATTCTTCAACCATTAATCAACCATTTTTTTATATTTATAATTTGTAGGCAAAAAATGTATGCTGTGAGATCCTGTCTTCTAGGGCATTGATCTTGTGATTTGTTGAAGAATTTGCAAAAAGTTGCAAAAAAATTTAAGAGAGGCTCGCGTGCTGGAGCCCACGGTGTCACTCCCTGTTATAGCCTAAGTTTAAATAACAAAACAAAAAAACAGTTTATTATAAAGATATTGATTGAGGAATCAGTTATTGGACTAGCTTGTGCTGTCCGTTCAGCTTCCCGTCTCGTTCTGTGTTGTGAAAGGCCCCTTACGGGACCGATCTTGAGTCTCATACTTTTTGAAATGTTACTTTGAAGGGAATGGAAGGTATCAAAGTGTACCTGCACGAGAGGGATCTGTGGGCGAAGTTCCACGAGGTGGGGACGGAGATGATCATAACCAAAGCTGGAAGGTAAGAAATAAGTTCGCAAACAAGTGTTCGCACATCCAAGGAACTATTCAGTAATTATATTGGAAAAATATGTTCGGTGGCACCTGCACAAATATGACTTATTCGGAAGTTACCTGAACAGTACTGATTAATTTGTGTTTAAAATGGCAAGTTAAAAGCTGTTTCAGAAATGTGTTCTATTGGTTTCTGTGGTAAAACATTAGTAAGGGAATCTAACAAAGATCTGATATACACAAATAGGAATTTTATGTTTGAGTTTCTCAAATATAAAGCGATGTTATCCTACACGGTTGTTTTCTGCATTGGCGTGGTATTTGCTGCCGGCCTAGGGCTGTATTAAAACACTCTGTAGGCTAAATGCAATGCTTAGGCTAATTAGGTCAAGGCGAGCCAACAAGTAAAAAATCTTCCTACTTTTAATGTCCATATTATTTTCAAGATGTTCTCTAGATTGTGTCAGTGGTGTAAACAAGCGATAGATGATCGAATATGATCAGTTTTCTTTTTTGATGAAAGAAACAACTTGGGCATTTGAGTGGTTATAACGAGCCGTGCCCGTGCCCTCTGACCTTCTTCAGATTAGCCTACACTGCTTCTGAACCGGTGAGGAATGAATAGTCAAAATAACGGAGGGCTGAGTGTGAACTTGAATATGCATGATGGTCGGTGGTCTCACCTCGTGTTAACAAATCGTCTGGTGGCTCGCAGGTATTTCTTATTCATTGCAGCACCGTCTCCATATCCACGGTGGGTGAGCGATTCGTGTTCTCCATTCAGAGCTGCATAAAGACCTCTTTATATTCACTTCATTCATTTCCTCACTTTTGGCGTGAGAAGTTATTAGCCAGCCCAGCTCAGCCTGCTACATTTCTCCTCACCATGGTGCTGGTACTACCGGTACTGCCGGTAGGCAACTGACTCCACTGCCATATCCCAACCGGAGTTCCACTATTTCTGTAACCTGGTGGGGCCCAGCCTTTTATTGCTATATGACTTTGAACTATCACGGTTATGTAGTGTTGCTGCATTTATAGCAAGCATTCTAAATATAACATTTGCGTGATAAATGGTTGGCCAGAATATAGGCTATAGGACCTTGTCTACATTTGGGATGTTTTGAATCGGGGGGAAAACTCCCAAATGAATAGGCCTGAGTCAAAATGTAGCTTACGGCTATGCTTCTGTTTTGGCAGTTAAAGATTAAACCATCAGCTTCTTCAGATCATCAAGTTGTTTCACCTTCTCTTTCAATTTCGCCCGTCCTTTATCAGGAGACATACAGTTGAGCAGAATCTTTATAGTGAACATGTCGAACGCCATAACAATTCTACGTTCCCACTGAACGTAAAAAATATGCAGGGTTCAAGTTCAAACTATCTAAGTTGCTCCCTTCTCAGTCAAATCTACTCGTTATATAGCTAAAAGAACATGTCGCTAAATACTTCTATTTCATGAATATATTTGTCTGTTGTCGTTTGTGATAACTATCATGTTATGTTGTTTTAATTCCAGGCGAATGTTTCCCAGCTTTAAAGTGAAGGTTACGGGACTGAACCCTAAAACTAAATACATCCTGCTCATGGACGTGGTGCCAGCTGATGACCATCGCTACAAATTCGCAGATAATAAATGGTGTGTAATTATATAAGTAAAACAATTACTTATATCCCCACTGATAATAACATGTACATTTTCATCAATTTAGCCAATTATTTTATCCAACGTGACATGTATTGCCAATGGACAGGACAGAAACAAAACTCAGAGGGACACAGTCCTAAAAGTATTTCAGAGGTGCAATAAGCAACCTGTAGCATGTAGACAAATTGTCTTCAAGATCCCGGAAGTTTTTAATCCAAATATGTGCCTTGTTTGAGCAGGCATCCCCGGTTATCTAAAAGCAACAGGCCTACTTAGTTTATTTTTTATAAACAGTCGTTTATGTTTCAGTTTTTTCTTCTGTTACGTTAATCTGGTATTTACGTTTTACAATTCTAATTATGTTTATTCGATAGGCCATAAGCTACCCTCCCTTTCACGGCATGAGCTTTGCTTAAGTCTCCTGCGAACATACAGATCCACTTGATTCCTCATAAACCGGGATGGTTATTGGAGTCCAATACCCTCAGCAAAAACACTCAAACCATTCGCTTTTTTATTCTGTTAACGAAACGCCAATGTATTTCGTGTTATGTCCTCCTAAAAATAGAGGCCAGAATGCGCGTGTGGGTCAGTGGTTCTCAATGGACAGTTAGCTTGTTTGAAGGCACATGTTAGTAACACCGATAATGACCTGTTCCGCGCATGTTCCGGAACTAATTGTGGACTTCTGTCTGACAACAATGTTGGACATTGCCAGTCTGCTACCTCTAATCTTGGCTGAGCGGTGAAACTAACTGAGTCTCAATCAGACGACTCTCAAAGATAGGAATACAACTTTTTTTTAAGTAGTTGGAATTAGCTCTGCTGTGTAATACCTTGCTCACGCAGGATTTATGATTTAAGAAAAAGTTATCTTTGGCTATATCAACCATTCTTCAAATCAAACATTCTTCAAATCAAACAGTGTAAAAACGACCGATATGATTTTTTTTAACCTAGGGCTACTTTCAAAAAGCCATTCAACAGTGCGTTTTGTTGTGGATAGTGTTCCTAGTGTTCAGACCGCGAGGCCTACTGTAGTAAACTAAGTGTAATTGTTGCTTCAGGTCCGTGACAGGAAAGGCCGAGCCCGCCATGCCCGGGAGGCTGTACGTTCACCCGGACTCTCCCGCCACCGGCGCGCACTGGATGAGGCAGCTCGTCTCGTTCCAGAAATTGAAACTGACGAACAACCACCTGGATCCGTTTGGACACGTACGTTTGTGATTTTAATTGTTAATATGTAGCCTATTATTTATTTATTATTCACGGGTTCTTAAAATTACGTCAAGCAACCGTTTAATATTTTCAATATGATAAAATGCATTTTAATAATTCATAAGGATACCGTTAAGGTAATCCACAAATCGTGGTCTACTGCGTGCCATGTGATCATGAGTGTCTATAAATGGCGTCTGGAGTTTTCTCCGGGTTGGGGTGTGGGTGACTTTGTGGCTAAATTAGACCTGGCAGAGAATTTCACTAGTTTTAACTCAAGAGTGCTGATCCTTTGTGCAAAACATAAAAACAATATAAATAAAGATGCGAAAATATGTTCATTTGTGATCAAGCTACATCAAACATTAGCCTATGTATTTGAAGACTTGAAAAATAAACTAGCAATGAGCATACAGATGAATGAGTAATTTCTAGTTTATTAATTGAGCTGTGTGGATTTGTTTTGGCCTATCTGGTGTAGAATTGGTTTCTGGTCACTGTTGATTTCTGGTCACTGTTGGTTTCTGGTCACTGCTTGGGTGGGAACCTTAACCCAGAGAATGTGGTTTGATCCCACAATGTAAGTGTATGCAAATTGATCATAGAAGCTCTTTAATAAGCTTATTGATCAGTGTGTAGTCACATACTCTTGTTATTCTCTGATAAGAGTGCAGGTCACAACAGATAGTGAGTTAAGTTCTGATTCTGTATGAAAACTTCTCATATTCATTAATGTTCCGTTTAGAATTAAAAGTATTTTCTTTCTGCTAATTTGTCTATTAACAGTTGGTGGCATGCTCCTTCTGTTAAGTAACAAACACACAAGCACACACACCCACCCACACACAAAAACACACACACACACCCACCCACACACAAAAACACACACACACACCCACCCACACACAAACGCACACACACACCCACCCACACACAAACACACACACACACCCACCCACACACAAACACACACCCACCCACACACAAACGCACACACACACACACCCACACACAAACGCACACACACACACACCCACACACAAACGCACACACACACACACACACCCACACACACACACACACACACCCACTTTCCCAAGCGCACACACACACACCTATCTGTCCTGATCCCATGGCCTATTGGCTGGTGTGTGAGTAGTGATAGTGATTGCTGCCATTGCCAAACCCAGCTGGTAGAATGAAACATGATCCTGGAATGTGAGCAGTGTTGTAAATTTCTGGCCCTGAATGCATTTTTGATTGGTTGCAGTGGTTCCTGGCCTAGCCTCCTTCGTGCTGTGAGACAGCATCGAGGGATTCATAAACGACAAACTGGTGCCGGTCCAGAAAGTCTTTCCATGGGCTTGTTGGTCCAGCTGGTTGAAATAACTCTGAGACATTTTATAATTACAGACATGAAGCTGAAACATAGCGGCGCTGTAGATCCAGTCTGTTAGAGAAGGTCTGATCCAGCCTGTTAGAGAAGGTCTGATCCAGCCTGTTAGAGAAGGTCTGATCCAGTCTGTTAGAGAAGGTCTGATCCAGCCTGTTAGAGAAGGTCTGATCCAGTCTGTTAGAGAAGGTCTGATCCAGCCTGTTAGAGAAGATCTGATCCAGTCTGTTAGAGAAGATCTGATCCAGCCTGTTAGAGAAGATCTGATCCAGTCTGTTAGAGAAGGTCTGATCCAGCCTGTTAGAGAAGATCTGATCCAGTCTGTTAGAGAAGATCTGATCCAGCCTGTTAGAGAAGGTCTGATCCAGCCTGTTAGAGAAGGTCTGATCCAGCCTGTTAGAGAAGGTCTGATCCAGTCTGTTAGAGAAGGTCTGATCCAGCCTGTTAGAGAAGGTCTGATCCAGCCTGTTCGAGAAGATCTGATCCAGTCTGTTAGAGAAGGTCTGATCCAGCCTGTTAGAGAAGATCTGATCCAGTCTGTTAGAGAAGGTCTGATCCAGCCTGTTAGAGAAGATCTGATCCAGCCTGTTAGAGAAGGTCTGATCCAGCCTGTTAGAGAAGGTCTGATCCAGTCTGTTAGAGAAGGTCTGATCCAGCCTGTTAGAGAAGGTCTGATCCAGTCTGTTAGAGAAGGTCTGATCCAGCCTGTTAGAGAAGGTCTGATCCAGCCTGTTCGAGAAGATCTGATCCAGTCTGTTAGAGAAGGTCTGATCCAGCCTGTTAGAGAAGATCTGATCCAGTCTGTTAGAGAAGGTCTGATCCAGCCTGTTAGAGAAGATCTGATCCAGTCTGTTAGAGAAGATCTGATCCAGCCTGTTAGAGAAGATCTGATCCAGTCTGTTAGAGAAGATCTGATCCAGCCTGTTCGAGAAGGTCTGATCCAGCCTGTTAGAGAAGATCTGATGCAGCCTGTTAGAGGGTCTGATCCAGCCTGTTAGAGAAGATCTGATCCAGCCTGTTTGAGAAGATCTGATCCAGTCTGTTAGAGAAGATCTGATCCAGTCTGTTAGAGAATATCTGATCCAGCCTGTTAGAGAAGATCTGATCCAGTCTGTTAGAGAAGATCTGATCCAGCCTGTTAGAGAAGATCTGATCCAGTCTGTTAGAGAAGATCTGATCCAGTCTGTTAGAGAAGATCTGATCCAGCCTGTTAGAGAAGATCTGATCCAGTCTGTTAGAGAAGATCTGATCCAGCCTGTTAGAGGGTCTGATCCAGCCTGTTAGAGAAGATCTGATCCAGCCTGTTAGAGAAGATCTGATCCAGCCTGTTAGAGAAGATCTGATCCAGCCTGTTAGAGAAGGTCTGATCCAGCCTGTTAGAGGGTCTGATCCAGCCTGTTAGAGAAGGTCTGATCCAGCCTGTTAGAGAATATCTGATCCAGCCTGTTAGAGAAGGTCTGGTCCAGTCTGTACACACTCAGCCCTCAGGGCTGCCCTGCCCTCATGGTCTATAGGATGGATACAGATCAGTGGTAGAACATGGGGATGGGTATAGCTCAGTGGTAAAACATGGGGATGGGTATAGCTCAGTGGTAGAACATGGGTATGGGTATAGCTCAGTGGTAGAGCACGGAGATGGGTATAGCTCAGCAGTAGAGCAGTTGACTCTAGATCAAGATTTAGCAGGTTCAAAATCCCCCCCTGTATGTTGCCATGGTAGTGTCTGCTAAATGAACGTATTATGACCATAAGTGCATGCACTTGATTTATTTACTGTTATTTACTTACTGGTTGGTTGTTTTGATAGTGAAAGGGTGACCTAGAAATGAAAAGTGTTTATTATTATGATAAAAAAGAATGCTAGGATGGATGATTGGAGATATAGGTCTTAGGTCAAACCACATCCCCGGGAAGCAGGAACTGAGAACCACTGATTTGTTTTGGTTACTCTTCAGATTCAGTTTTCGTTGTGGATTCTGGACACATATTGCAAAATGGAAGATTTTGCAATTGGAGAATGAGTGTGTCCCCTGTCAATTGCTATGCTCCCAGTAATAAAGATCTATTTACCTTGATAGTCGGTATTTTAGGTAGCAGGATATTCCCTGGGCTGCACTATGAAAGGCTCACTGACACCTCAAGTCCGCAGAAGAATCTCAAGAGTTCCCATCGCTGGTTCTTGGCCCGTCGTTCCAAAACAAGCTTTGATCTCCCTGCTCTCCACTCCAGGACCGTTTGTCCGTGTTATTCGTCTTGGTCATAGCGTTCTCCCTCGTCCGGGCGGTGTGTTCCCTCCAGGAGAGGCAGCCGGTGGATGTCCCAGTGTTTACGTCTTGTTGGCAGTAGATGATGGTGTACAAAGCCTGTTAATCCCAGGGCAGGAGGGTCGTCTCTGATGTGGGGGGGCATGAAAGCAAGGGGCAGCCGGCCGGGGGCAGGGTGATCCCTCACAATCCTTAAACACTATCACAGAGGAGGGGGCTCCGGGGGGCTCTGGGATGGGGGCCGGGGGCAGGGTGATCCCTCACTATCCTTAAACACTATCACAGAGGAGGGGGCTCCGGGGGGCTCTGGGATGGGGGCCGGGGGGGCTCTGGGATGGGGGCCGGGGGGCTCAGGGATGGGGGCCGGGGTTGAGGCGTGTGCTGGGGCCCCTGGGTGGTCCTCCTCTCCAGCCCCCCTCCCCCCACCCTGTTCCCTCTCTCACACACACACACAGAGGTTAGGAAAGCAGTCTGTGGTTGGTGTTGGGAAGACTAGTCTTGCAGTTGACACCATACATCCACACACACATACCACACACCCATACTATCACACACACACGCACACACCACACATGCGCACACACACCATGTTTTTGTCAGAATATACTTTTTTTTTTATAATTCTTATACACAAAAGAAAGCAAAAGCATTTCATGCAACCCAGTTTCTGTTGATATTTGACCAGAGGCGACTATTTTGGACACACATTTTCCAGTGTCTGAATCAGAGTGGAGAGTGTACTGGGGTCATGGCTGGGGATGCCCCAACAGGAGGGGTCAGAGAATCTTCTCACTGATGTCTGCAGTGTAGGAAGAAGGTATACAAACAAGCCTGCAGCTAGCTGGCAGGAGGGGCAGGAGGGGGCAGGAGGGGGCAAGAGGGGGCAGGAGGGAGACCTTGCAGAGGACAAGAAAAAAAAGTTTTGTTATCTCTAAATGGATTTAATTCAATTAAAAATCATTACATCGCTCACGGTTGATGCCCGCGACTCCATACTCTGTCAGAATAATTAAACTAAGACCTGCAGATCCTGGAGCCCGGCAAAGGAGGACCTGGGTTAGGGTAGTCCAGGGCTAGGGTTAGGCTCTGAGTAGTCCAGGGCTAGGGTTAGGCTCTGAGTAGTCCAGGGTTAGGGTTAGGCTCTGAGTAGTCCAGGGTTAGGGTTAGGCTCTGGATAGTCCAGGGTTAGGGTTAGGCCTTGGATAGTCCAGGGCTAGGGTTAGGCTCTGAGTTGGCCAGCTTCTTTAAGTCACCAGGCTTGCCCTTGGCTGGATTTATCACTTGGCACTAACTAGGTTACCATGGTCAGGGAGAAAGCAGGGAAAGGGTGGCCAGCCATGTGCTACACAGTAGGAACTCATTTACTTGGTGTATTTGTAATGTCGGGTAGATAGCTTTGTGATGTATGGAAAAATGATCCACTGAGGCTATATACAGTTACATAATGGTGGTTGAATTCATAATGTGATTATATACTGTGGATGTGTGTGTATCTCTCTCTGATCCATAAGTCATGTGCAGCTTTTGATTCAAAAATATTTAAGAAGAAAAAAAAATATATATAGGCCCATATATATATTACATGCAACTGTATTTAAGAATTGTATTTTTGCACAATTTTCTTTCTTTCATTTTCGGTATAATATTGGTCAGATTTGTATTATTGTTAGATTGTAATATTTTCCCGTTCCTGGTTTTCATTGTCTGAATGAACCGATTTAACGCCATCAAATTAAAACCTTAATAACTGTGAAACAGTGATATTTGAGCCCTGAATTGGGATCTCATTGATGTTTGGTTGGGATTATGTATTTGTCAGGAATTAACAAAGTACAAAAAAACGATTAACGGCATTTTCTCACTTCAGATTATCCTGAACTCGATGCATAAATACCAGCCCCGGATTCACATCGTTAAAGCGGATGAAAACAACGGGTTTGGATCTAAAAACACTGCGTTCTGCACCCACGTCTTCCCTGAGACAGCCTTCATCGCAGTCACGTCCTATCAGAATCACAAGGTAGGTCCACTTCCGTGGTCTCTCAATCTCTCAATCAAACAACAAGAGGTGACTACTAATGTATGTGGACCAGAACAATCATATCATCATTTTAAACGTAGGCCAATTTGTATTGTAGCCTCCTTGCAATTCAACATTTGGTTTTAAATAATCAAAGCACTGGAAGCCATGGGGAGTGTTCATGGTTTGAGAATAGTGAAAGATCGTGACTGGTGAACAATTGAACAATCGTGTGTCCACAATGTAATTGCGTTGTAAATTTAGAAATGACGCTAAACTATAAACGAATCAGTCATATATACACCCTAGCTGCTCTCTACAGTAGGCTGGCTGTGTGTCCGCTTCAGAAATAGTCTTGTACCGACGACTGAGCTCATTACCAACGATTGAATATAAAGCGGGTGGAATATATCCTATCACCGCAAACTGTCTGTTGCAGCGACATGTTAACGTGAGCACAAGATATGTCTGATACCGTATCATTGACAGATGTGAGACTTATGGGACTGAGGATAGCGCATGTCTGAAGTATTGGATAGACATGACCTCGAGACATTTAGAAGTTGGAGTGACTGCATGGTCCGCGTTCCACTTTCGCCGAGTGAACAGATTAGGCTGAAATGGTGATCGTGCCGGGTGCCTGAGTTAAAACGCATGCGTTGTCTTACTTAAATGCAGTGTGACTTTAAAAGCTCTGTATGTCAGTCTGTAGATGTTATTTTATTATTAGGCTATAATGACACCAGTCTACTAATATTGTAGTGAGAGGTTGTTTGTTGTCTGAACGTGTAGCCAAATTCCCTGACATTTTCAACAGAATCTCCGAGGTGTTACGAGTTTTACAGACGAATATTTGTGTATAGGTCTAGTCTGGGTCAGTTTGCACAATAGTCGTTACATTTAATCATTGTGCAGAAAGATAAATAGGCCCTATGCCTATTTTTCATGAATGTAGAATAATGGGTTCAAGGCCTAAAATCTTGTTTTAGGTTAATTGTGCTCGGCCGGTTGTCCCTTATTGGCAGACTTATTATTCATTAGTTTGTTGTCTCCCGAATGTTGATTTATTTTGAACTTTTAAAGCATGAATAATGCTGATGAAAGAAACTAATTAGGATATATAGCTTTAATCAACAATCAGTAGGCTAGTAATTCCAAATTAGTTGTAAGAATAACGTGCACTTTCAACTTGTTTAATCCATCATTTATTTTATGTCCTAGCCTATCTATGTAGTCTACTATATAGGCCTAACACAGTGTGCTTTACAATATTTACTTTGCTTAAATAAGAAAACTAAGTCTTATTAATTTTCATTGAATTTCGACGCTAATTTAAGTTTTGGAGCGCACTAACAAAGTCTATTTAACATCCGTCTTTAACTATGTAGATGAAAGATTCTGTGAATATGGGTAAGGGCACGAGGGCCCTTTATGTGTCCGGAGCCAATCCGAATTCTCAAAAACTCTGGGAACAGGAAGTCCAAATCACTGACTCTCTGAAGAAACCATTCATTACTTTCGAGTTTTAAGGGGCTGAGATTGCAACACTAGGCTAATTATTTTTGCCAGAGCTTGCCAGACGTCCAGACAAACATCCATTTAAGATTTCTTGTTTTATCACCAGTGTCTGATCAAACAATGTTACATATACCAAAAGGGTTTTTGCGTCATGTGTTGTGGAGAACAGGGCGACCCACCGCGCCCAGGCCAGCTTCACCTGAGGAGCAGATTCAGGAATGAGGGAGAATTTTAAGCAGGAATGGCATTCTGAATAAACCTGGTTTGTTTCTCAACTAATTCATGAAATTGATGTTATTGCATGTGTGGAAAATATATTTTTGCTATTAGGCTATATTAATAGGTTTTATAGAGAGGAAGATAAAAAAACTTTGTTCCTATAGTAGCTTATGAGGTAATGCAAGATAATTTTCGCCTAATAGTAGAATCGAACTGACTTGGTTGTAAAAACAAAAAGTTCACTTTGCGGGCTAAAGAAATACAGGGTATTTGTATCAATTAGACATATCTAAAATCAAATCCCCATAAATGTGTTCTGAAGGCCTACGGCAGCGTGCCACTTTAGAAGACAATGTTTTACCTTGAGTCTACTCGTAGGCCTACTCTGTGCCGTTTTGAATAAATCTATTTTGTGAATGACGTTAAGGCCTAATTTAAAATTCGAAAACCCAAAAAACGCAAACTAATTTTGTTTATTTAATGTTAATTTAACAATACACGTACATCTGCAAAATATCAGGTCTCAAGGCTACGCTATTTAAAAGTGGGACTTGGGCTTGAAAAAAAAATATATATATTACCGTAAATGCATGTTTCGAAACCAAGTGAATGTTTAAGTAGCCGTATAGGCTTCCTAATAACTGAAGGTATAGTTTCACATTTTTGATTCCAATGAAAATCTTTCTTTTGCCAAAAGAACCGTGCGTTAACGAGAAGCTAAGACGCGTGTGTCTCAACAAGATATATTTTACAAGGTTTAGGAGAAAGTGTGAGCCAGCGCGTGGACAAAAATCCAGTTGTCAGGAGGCGGGAACCACACCAGACTCGTGAGCTAATCACCTGTCAAAACGCTCTCCTTACCAGAGGGTTATCCCCTAAACCTGGCAACCTAGATACAATTTTAGGAATCTGTTAAAAGTATTATTTCTTCATTATGTTCTTTTTTATTGTAACCAACATTTTAGTGGCGCGTGGGCCATATCTGGCCGAAAACCGATACTTATTTCAAGTAGGTCTAGTCCTGTCCTGTAGGCTTATGTCCATGTGAAGGAGCGAATGATGGTTGCCACGTAGGCTGTTAGCCCTCACACGTCTAGCAGACCTGAAGCTAGCATGGTTTGGTTGGCTGTAAATTAACCTCGTCTGCTAAAACATGCCAGTCACTTTCTGATGAAAACTTACGTTTCATAGACGTGATGAACGAATAATAGGCTACAGGCCACATGTCCATCGTCGATTTGCTGTAAAGAGCTCTGCTTTTCCTTTAATAATTTGGAAAAGCTGCTAGGGCCATTTTACCTTGCGGCGCTTGACCCTGTCACGCAACCTATGAAATGGTCGGTTTTGAGCTCCGTAGACCTGGTTTGTGACGGTGTCTCTCACGAAGTGGACCGCAGCGCGTGGCCTGAGATGTTACACGTGAAGATCATCAAGTCACATGTGTAATGTAAAGTTTATAAAGTGGCAGCATTTCAGAATGAAATATTTGTTAAATGGCTTTAGAATTGTATATTATAAGAAAGTCATGGGAAAATGTACCACTAAATTGTTTAATTTGATCGTTTGTTTCAGCAAAAAAGATTGACATGTCCAACAGGATAATTGTTTAATTAAAAGTTCAATGGAAGGTTGAATCCAGGCCAGCATACTGCAAATGTTCAACTGTCCCAGCGATGATAAAGCGTTTGGCTGTTTTGCAGATAACACAGCTGAAGATTGAGAACAACCCGTTTGCCAAAGGCTTCCGTGGGAGTGATGACATGGAGCTGCACAGGATGTCCAGAATGCAAAGGTAATTACCAACCCTCATCCCTTTATCAACCTTCATCCCTTCACCAACCCTCATCCCTTCACCAACCCTCATCCCTTTATCAACCCTCATCCCTTTATCAACCCTCATCCCTTCACCAACCCTCATCCCTTTATCAACCCTCATCCCTTCACCAACCCTCATCCCTTTATCAACCCTCCACCCCCCTGCCACAGCCTCCACCCCCCTGCCCCAGCCTCCACCACCCTGCCCCAGCCTCCACCCCAGCCTCCACCCCCCTGCCCCAGCCTCCACCCTAGCCTCCACCCCCCTGCCCCAGCCTCCACTCCAGCCTCCACCACCCTGCCCAAGCCTCCACCCCCCTGCCCCAGCCTCCACCCTAGCCTCCACCACCCTGCCCCAGCCTCCACCCCCCTGCCCCAGCCTCCACCCTAGCCTCCACCACCCTGCCCCAGCCTCCACCCTAGCCTCCACCCCCCTGCCCAAGCCTCCACCCCCCTGCCCCAGCCTCCACCCTAGCCTCCACCACCCTGCCCCAGCCTCCACCCCAGCTTCCACCACCCTGCCCCAGCCTCCACCCCCCTGCCCCAGCTTGACCCCCCTCTGGCCCTGTGATGTAAGTGTTGAGCGCAGACTCCAGTCTCCATGTTGAAGCCTTTCATGGCTTATCTGGCAAGGCCTCAGCGCTGCTCTCTCTCTCTCTCTCTCTCTCTCTCTCTCTCTCTCTCTCTCTCTCTCTCTCTCTCTCTCTCTCTCTCTCTCTCTCTCTCTCTCTCTTTCTCTCTCTGTCTCTCTCTCTCTCTTTGTGGAAAACACGTTTTCAAAGAAAAAAATCTGGCCTGCACCCCCCCCCCCCCCACCCCCCATCAGAAAAAACCAAGGCGTTGTGCTTTCTAAGGGAGAAATGTTTAAATTAGAGACAAACATGGAAGAGCAGTTTTGTTTTTCACACAGCACTGTTGGGATGGCTGTTAGTTGAAGACGGAGAGTAAAGACTTCTCAAATGGGGTAGAGCCTACAGAGCCTACAGAGCCTACAGAGCCTGCAGAGCCTACAGAGCCTGCAGAGCCTACAGAGCCTACAGAACCTACAGAGCCTATAGAGCCTACAGAGCCTATAGAGCCTACAGACCCTGACTCTGCAGGTAAATTGAGGGTAGTACTTTATGACGAGAAGGAAAATTGGCAAACTTGCAAAACAATAAAGTGGAGAAAAAATAATATATTTCCTATTTTTATTTTTCAGCTTGAAGCACTTTAATATGAGGGTAGTTTTTATAAATACTCTAACAAGGATTTAACTATTCAGATGTGAGATCAGCACGGGCAAATGTTGATGAAGTAGGTGCATGTCAGAAGATTATACCAATGTGAGCCATGGAGATATTCTACGTAGAAAATTGTAAATGAATAAAGCTGGCGTGGAGCCAAACCAGCCTCGTCAGTCCTACGTGCCACAGCCAAGTACAGTACGCTCTGCCGCTCTGCCGGTCTGCTTGTGGTTAGGGTTTAGAAGGGAGAGCTTATTGCAAAAGCAGGTCACTGGTTCAAAAGAAACAGCCGCTAGGAATAACAGAAACACAAGAATTGTAGCAGGATGAGCTACTCACGGGTCTCCATGATGACCGGCACAGGAAGACATACCGTCTCCCCGGTAACGCCTCCTCCGGTGGCATCCCCCTCACCGGGTCCTGGGGAGAGGGAGGGGGGGAGGGGGGGGTGACGAGATCAGGGGCGTTTGTTAGTAAGGTTGGGTACCGAAACCCGGTTCCACTATGGAACCGGTTCCTACGCAACCGGTACGAATCAAACCGGATTAGAACGCACCTTTCATGAATCTCCTTAGTGTTAATAGTGTTACTGTTATTTATTGTTAGATTGTTGGAGTTGTGTATTAGGTGAGTTACCTATTATATATTTAAATAGGCTACTTTAAAACGTAAATGTAGGCCTATTGTTACATTTAAATAATTTTCCATAAAATAATTCTTTAAAAGAGACTTTCTTTGATTACTTTCATTTTTTATTTTTTCAAGAATCGGTTTAGGAATGGTTTAGGAATCGGAATTGTTTTAAAAGCTAACTGCAGTGTGTGTTCTGGCATGTTAGCATAGCTGAGCTAACCGCTCCTGTGTCCCGCAGTAGCAAGGAATACCCGGTGGTGCCCCGCAGCACGGTGCGCCAGCGCGTGGGCCCCAGCCAGAGCCCCTTCAGCGGGGAGGTGCAGGGCGTGGCCCCCCCCCTGGGCTCCCAGTACTCCCACTGTGAGAACGGGGTGACCAGCACCTCCCAGGACCTGCTGCCCCAGGCCAGCTCCTACCCCCAGGAGCACAGCCAGGACTACCACTGCATCAAGAGGAAAGGTGAGGCTACGCGCATGCTAATGCTCATTTCAATACATAAAATGTGCACACCCGGATATTCTTCAGTGAAGATGATGTAGCTACTTTCATAGCTGTTCTCTATATCTCAGCTGAATGAGGGTTAGGGTGAAGGAATCAGATGGCTGAGCGGTTAGGGAATCAGGCTATCAATCAGAAGGTTGCTGGTTCGATTCACGGCCGTGCCAAATTATGTTGTGTCCTTGGGCAAGGCACTTCACCCTACTTGCCTCGGGGGGAATGTCCCCTGTACTTACTATAAGTCGCTCTGGATAAAAGCGTCTGCTATCTAACTAAATGTAAATGTGAATGAATATTAAATCTCAGCTTCATCGATCTCTCTGAGATCACTTAAATAGTTGACTTCAGTCCAGCGTGTAACTGATGCCCAGAGTGTGCACTATGCCCAGGCTTGTGTGAAGGGTTCCTCCTGACTAACATCGCTGCCTATCTGTCAGCAGTGGAGGATGACTGCCACTCAGGTGAGCACAGCTACAAGAAAGCTTACCTGGAGAGTTCCTCCAGCGAGGACGACCATTACTATCGGCCCATCAGTTACCCCCAGACCCTGGGGCTCCCCGGCGCCCCCTACAGGAGTGAGGCGGCGCCGCGGCAGGCCTGCATGTACGCCAGCTCCACCCAGGGCTCGGAGCTCGTCCCCAGCCTGGAGGACATCAGCTGCAACACCTGGCCGTCCGTCTCGCCCTATGGAGCCTGCTCGGTCGCCACCATGCAGCCAATGGAGCGCCTTCCCTACCAGCACTTCTCCGCCCACTTCACCTCCGGACCCCTGGTGTCCAGACTGGGCGGGGTCACAGGCCACGCCTCCCCGCAGCTGGGTGACGCCCACCACGCGATGTACCAGGGTTCCATGTCCCATCAGGCCTTGGGGCGGCAGTGCAGTCCTGGGGGCGCCATCCAGACGCCCCCCGGCGCCGGTCTCCAGGGCAACGAGTACCTGTACTCTCACGGCCTACCTCGCACGCTGTCCCCGCACCAGCAGTACCATGCCGTGCACAGCGTCAGCCTGATGCCTGACTGGAGCGAGAACAGCTAGAGGCTCTCTGAGACATGGGGCTCTCTAGGACCAGGAATGGGACAGAGGGCCATTCTATATTTATATTTTCGGAAGCTATTCTCGGTGGGTCGAGTGAGATTAGTGGCTGGGACTGAAACTCACAGTTGTGGATGTTGTGGCGCTCTGGAGGCTGGGACGCGTGCAGAGCGGATGTTGCTGGAAAGGATGAATGGACCCAGTAGCAGCTTCATCTACAGACACTCAAACTATCCTGGGTTAACAGATGAGAATTTTATATCACAACGTTCAAAAGCATATTATGTTTTCTTTCTTTTTTTGTCTGTGACAGTAGAAAGTTCTCACCCTTATTCTGTAGGTTGTATGTCTTAGATTTTGTGTAAAAAATTATAATACAAAAATATATGATATCGTTTGAGGCCTGTTATACCAACCTGGAAGTGTCATGTTTGAGGCCTTCACCTTCTAGGGAAGATAATGTCTTCTTATTTCATACTGCAGCATACGCACCACAAAACTGAGTTTTAAACTCCTGGCAGATTCGTTTTTTAAATTGCAGAATGTAAAGCCAGTTATTTCTCTGCCTTGTAGAGTTAAAACAAGAGAATGATAATAGACGGATCTGGGATTTAAACCCGGGCCTATGCCAGACCAAACCCAAACAGCTGTAGGGCTAGATCATAGGCCAAACCTGGGCCAATCCCAGGACACACTCAGGCCACACCCAGGTGAGATTCAGGCCAGGCCACACCCAGGCTAAATGTGGGCCAGATGGTCAGGAAGGTGAGAGAGGTGGTGGAGCTGCACCAGGCTGGTTCTCCTCGCGACGCAGCCCTCCCAGGGACACCCCACAAGCCTGGACAGGGAAAGGAAGCAGCATTTGCATATCTTTACTTTGTTTTTGTTTAGAATATCTTCTTTTTTTTATAGTGTATTTTACGTGTTTTACCCAGTAAATGTGTGTTGTTTCACAATCATTTCATTTCTTAGGCAATTGTCCCACAGCCTTGGTCCAACGGAATCAGAAACATTCAGATTTATCAGCTTAGATAACACTGCATAGAATGCACATGGGGAGTGAACAATCATTTACTATTTACAACTAACACAGAAGTCAGTATGTTCAATACTGAGACATGGAATAAATAAAGAAGAATTCAGTCCAATACCAGTCAGCCAGTTTTGCCTCTCAAGATCAATGTTCTATAAAAAAATTGATATGCTTGTAGATTGTTAGTGTCGATGGTATTTATTTCTTTCCGCTTTTGTGAATGAAACATGTTGCTGTTGTATCAAAGATGCAAACAAGTTAGTTTGTCCTCCTGCTTCCTTTGTTATGTCTACTTTTGGTTATTTTGTTTTTATAGGCGCAATTTCTAAATCAAAAAATCATACTGCTTTAGATATCAAGAACATTAATATACATATGTGAAAAGTATTAAGAAGAGAGAAATAGGTTGCTGTTGTAAATAAACTCACATGTATAGACTACAGAAAACTGCAATAAATGTAAAAGAGCATTCTGTCTACTGTGACTGGTTGTTTTATTTTAATCACTTCGTTTAGGTGAAATCACATGAATTCAGATTTTTGTCTCACAGAGAACAAAATGTTAATGCCTGAGGAATCAGTCTGTGTCCTCAAGCGGGAGAGGATGTCCCTAGTGGACCAGAGACACCATCAGCCAGAAGGTTTCAAATCCTTTGTTTACATAAAGCGTATATTATTTATATGCGAATGGCTTATATCATGTTTTGTCATGGAAGCGCAGCAGCATGAACTGAATACTCTTAATTTACACCCTCCAGTCTCCCTCCAGTCTCTCTGAAAATAATCCTCAGGATTAAATGTCTGTTGTCTGCACCCCCTCCTCAGAGACCTGTCCCCGCCGTAAATCTCCTGTGTGTGTGTGTGTGTGTGAGACAGTGTAGGTGTGTGTGTAGGTGTGTGTGCGTGTGAAAGACAGAGTGTAGGTGTGTGTGTAGGTGTGTGTGTGTGTGTGTGTGAGAGAGAGTGTAGGTGTGTGTGTAGGTGTGTGTGCGTGTGAAAGAGAGAGTGTAGGTGTGTGTGTTTCATCCAGAGACTATAACTCTTTTAGTCCAGAGTGCAATTTCAGGCAACATTCTGTCATTGTTAGCAAGTTTAGTATCCGATAAAAGATACTTTTATACAAAGCGACAGACAAATAAGGCATGTAGAAAGTCATAAGAAATCTAACAGTATTTCGGGGTCAAGGAACGACCTGTATTTAACAAACACAATGCAAGGAACGACCTGTATTTAACAAACACAAACGCTAAGTAACCACATCTCGGCTAGATGGCACAGAGCAGTTATCTCATCTTCTAACGTTAAGACAACCTCAACAAAGTGCAGGCGTTGTCTGTTACGAGAACCAAGACAAGGTTGTTGCTGCTTAGTCTGTCTCCCTGGAGACAAGGGAACGTCCACTTCAGCCAATCAGTATGAAACTAACAGTTTACAAGACTGTATTCTGGGCTGCAGATAGTTCATTAGTTAGATAGTTTTTGTGGGAGTGACGTGAAGCCGTGGGCTGAGAAGACGCACAAGACTTCGGGCTCTCTGAAGATGGAGCAACCAGGAAGGGATTATGGGAAACATTATCTTGGGGGTTTTATTAATCAGACGTTTAGAATTCCTCTCCTCGAGGAGGATAGAGAAAATTATTTCACATTCCTGCATGGAAATATCAATCAGTGGTGAGCCTCTTCTCCAACTGATATGGGATTCCCTGCCGCCCTGAACTCGGCCATCGTGTGGGAACTGGAAGTTTGTCTGGTGAGTCAGACTAAAGTCTTTATCTCTGCCAGGAATGCCACCCGGTCCTCACTGCTGTTGCATTGATTAGTGCAGCCCTGCGCATGTTGATGTGTAAACACGCAATGCCGACAGACAACATGAGGGGGATTCTTCTTGACAATTCACAGAGTCTCATCTGAGATACGCTTGGTTTGGGATGAATCTTTACCTTCAAAGGAACTTGGGACATGATAGAGTTGTCTGTCTCCCTCCCTCTCCCCCAGTCTCCCTCTTTCTTCTCCTCTCTCTAACCTCCTCTAACCTCCTCTAACCTCCTCTAACCTCCTCTAACCCCCCTTTCTCCCTCCGCCAGCCCTTCACCAAGGCCCCACTCCCCCTCTCTCCCTGCCTTCTTCCACAATCCCTCCCTCCCTCATCCTTCTCTGTCCCCCTCCCCCTCCCCCTCCCTCCCTCCCTCCCCCCCTCCCTCCCTCCCTCCCCCTCCCTCCCCCTTCCTCCCTCCCGCTACCCCTCCCTCCCTCCTTCTCCCCTCCCCCTCCCTCCCTCCCCCTCCCTCCCCCTCCCTCCCTCCTTCTCCCTCCCTCCCTCCTTCTCCCTCCCCCTCACTCCCTCTCCCGCCCCCCCCTCTCTGCCCCGTGCCCAGCAGACTGACCTCTGACCTCTGCTTTGATGTGAGTGATGCAACCTCTGACCCCCAGACCCCACCTGCCTACGGAGCCTTATCCTCCCAGAGAGTCAGGCCGTCCCAGACCACCCCCACCCTCCCCCTCCCGCCGTCCGGCTGGCCGCACGCATGACGCATAGGGAGACCCCGCCCCTCCTCGCCCCACCACTCACCCAAACATCCATGTGTGGGCGAGGTCTGATGATGCAAGAGGCTCTTTAAACATTTGAAGAACGGGTCAGCCTTTCAAAGCGCCGGGCGCGAACCTTTGGCCACTGCTCCAGTTATCACAGTTGGAGGATGAAGGCTGAGCGATGTGTTTGAGGGGGGACCGAGTGGATGTCTAACGACCTGAGAGTCTGAATGATTCATGAATCCCTCCGCTGGTACAGAGCTCACTTGTTTAGATTATGAGTGTATGTCTCAGCCAAACCTGGAGGGAGACGATTAGATACAAGAGGAGAAAGAAGAATCTGTACTTGAACATGTTGAATGTGATTAATTCGTTTCTACAGAAAACTAGAAGCACAGGGGCCTCCTCCTGTATGTAACAAGTATTTACATACAAGACTCTGGAATCTGCATGTATCAATACGGACGCAAACTTCCCCTCAGTGTGACCTCCGATACCCTGCTAACGCGTTCTATAAAAAGAAATCAAACAGCTTAGTCAGGCAAGAATAATGATGAGTCACGGCCCCAACCAACCTCCAGTCCGCAAGCAAAACAAGTGGTCATGTGTGCCCAGAGGATGACAGAGAAGAGAGGAGAACAAGAGCATTCCTCCTGGAAGAAAAACGAGGGAGCGGATTACTTTATTAAGATGTAGTGAAACGCAGCTCTGCTAAGATGGATGAGAGCTCTGAGAGGGAGGGAGGCAGGGTGGGAGGGGAAGAGCGAGGAGAGAGGGAGGGGAGAAAGATTCATCTGGCTGACGAGGAATCACACATCTGCTTTGAAAGAGAAGCTAGGGCCGGGGCTGTCTGCTCGGGGCCTCTGTCAGAGAGGAGCCTCTGTTCCCCGCCGCAGCGCAGACAGCAGGGCCACGGGGTCAGAGCCGCTATCTGTGGAGACGGAGGATCAGCCCTGAGCTGACCCACCCAGGGCTGTATGCTCAGAGGGAAGCCCCAGCCGAGAGGCTCTGATCTGGGCTTGGAGCCACGCGGACACTGGGTGGTGGTCCATACCTGGATGCAAGCACAGGACTCTCTGTCTCCTCTCTCTAGGGTTAAGAGGGCTCAGAGAGTTCGTACAGGAGGACTGGATGGCTGGAGGGTTGGAGGGTTGGAGGGCTGGAGGGCTGGAGGGCTGGAGGGCTGGAGGGCTGGAGGACTGAAGGACTGGAGGGCTGGAGGACTGAAGGGCTGGAGGGTTGGAGGACTGGAGGGCTGGAGGGTTGGAGGACTGGAGGGCTGGAGGGCTGAAGGACTGGAGGACTAGAGGGCTGGAGGGCTGGAGGACTGGAGGGCTGGAGGGCTGGAGGACTGGAGGGCTGGAGGGTTGGAGGACTGGAGGGCTGGAGGGTTGGAGGACTGGAGGGTTGGAGGACTGGAGGGCTGGAGGGCTGGAGGACTGGAGGACTAGAGGGCTGGAGGACTAGAGGGCTGGCAGGGCTGGAGGGCTGGAGGGCTGGAGGGCTGGAGGGCTGGAGGACTAGAGGGCTGGAGGGCTGGAGGGTTGGAGGGCCCTCCATCAGAGAACCACATATTGTGGTTCATGTAAAGACGTCCAGCGTATCAACGCAGACATGCATCACTGTGACGGGACTGCAGCATCTGCTGGCCATGTAGACCCTGCAGGTACTGATGGAGCCCTTCTGCCCTCCACTCCTCCTGCCCTCCTCTCCTCCACCCCTCCTCTCCTCCACCCCTCCACCCTCACACTCCAGTCTTTCTGCACCAGCGCTGGCTATGGGCCCTGGGGGGAGGAGGTGGTGGGGAGGAGGGGAGGCAGGCGGGGGAGGCAGGGTGTTGAGAGGGGGAGAACCAGAGTGTTTTGGTGCTGAGGGAGCGTGAGGGAGAGTGAGGGAGCGTGAAGGAGGGTGGGGGGAGATGTTGAGCTGCGCCTGAGAACAGGAGCCATGGGTGCTGCCCTCACTACGGGGGGGTGTACACGGTGTGTGTGTGTGTGTACACGGTGTGTGTGTGTGTGTTGTACACGGTGTGTGTGTGTTCTCGGTGTTGCTTACTGGTCTGTGTGTGAAAAGAAATGAGGCCTTGGGAGAGTGAGACCTGGGGATGAGGGAGAGGGGGAGACGAGGGGGAGGATGAGGGAGGGGTTTTCAGCATGAGGAATCTGTGTGTGTGTGTTTGTGTGTGCAGGGAAACTTGTGTTCACCACCACAAATAACACTGTTGATAGACTTACACCATCTGCTCCTCAATCAAGCTTCTATGATCAGATACTCAGAGCCTAAATCTCTCCGCTCATTAGTCAGCATTTCTCAGAATGATGGACTGAAACTTCATACTGTAACAACAGTCACGTCTAACCAGACTGTAAGAAGTTTACATGAGCAATGACAACATTGATACGCCTCAATTCATCAACTCACTGACATCTAAAACAACGACTCTTTTTCAATTACTGCCGACATGAGTCATTACTTCAATCCAAAGCTGCTTTCATCTCAGGAGAGGAAACCGTGACATGTCATTTTTTACAGGGTACCCGTAGAATGGGAGCAGTTGGACATAGAGATAACCGGGAGAGAGAGAGGCTCTGTACTGCGGCGGTGCTCCTGTCAGATGTGGACGTATGGCTAGCGTAGCAGAGCTCTCGTTCGTCCTTGTCAGGAGGAGAGAGTGGGAAAATGGTATCCAGCTGCTCATCATTATTACTGATAAGACACCCTGGCTCCCTTTCTCTCTCTCCGACTCTCTCTTTCCCTCTCTCTCTCCGACTCTGTCTCCTGGCTCCCTCTCTCTCCCCCCTTCTCTCTTCCTCTCTCTCTCTCTCTCTCTCTCTCTATCTCTCTCTCTCTCTCTCTCTCTCTCTCTCTCTCTCTCTCTCTCTCTCTCTCTCTCCTCTCCCCCCTCTCTCACGTCTCTCTCTCTCCTGTCTCTCTCTCCTCCCCATGTCTCTTTTTCTCTCCCCCTCCCCCTTCTCTCCTCTCTCTCCTCCTGTCTCTCCTCCCTATGTCTCTCTCTCTCCCCCTTCTCTCCTCTCTCTCTCCTGTCTCTCTGTCCTCCCTATGTCTCTCTCCCCTCTCTCTCTCCTGGTCTGTGGGAAGTGAAGCCCCCTCTGAGGTAGCTCACACCGCTCCCCCCTGCACATCGCCATGGATACAAGCCGCTGCTGAAGGAACACCTTACTATTATGTTACGTAGAACTGACTGTGTGTGGAGGCCCCCCTCTTCTTCCTCCCCGGAACTTCCTGTCTGGTGGACGCTGGTCCTGTCAGCCATCCTGATGCACACAGACACACAGACACACACAGATACACACAGACACACACACACAAACATACGCTAGCCTACTCTGAACCCGGTGACTGTGTGTGTGTGTGTGGGGGAGGGTTGGGGGGAATTAGATCCTGGATCCTCGTATCGGGAAGTATCTCCCCTGGAGGGAGAGGCCCTGAGCGCTGATCGTGTCTAATCTGAGGCCAGCGTGGGGGCAGGGGGGCAGAGGCCGGGGGGAAGAGGGGGCCTGGGGGGGGCAGGGGGGCCGGGGGGGGGCAGGGGGGCCTGGGGGGGCAAGAGAGGCAGGTAGGGCTTGTCTCCCTGGCAGGGTCTGTAGAACATGGCGTGGGGTTAGGAGATACCCTGGGCCGCTGGGCACAGCTGTCTGGGAGCACAGCTCCACGGGGGAGGGGGGGGGGGGGTCGATCAGGGGCCTGCTTGGGGGGCAGGGCCCCATGGGGAGAGGAGGCGAGGGTTCAGCCCTAGACGACCCTCCCGACCCCCCAGCACCAGAACCCAGATATGGTCAATATGTCTGTATGTCTGGGAGCAGCAGAGTGGGGTCCAGGGCCTCCAAGTCCCGCTCCTCGGGCTGTTTAGGTCTCCTCAGGTCAGGACGTCTGAGGAACACTTAGCAGTGTTAGCATTAGCAATTTTAGCATTAATAACGTTATCATTGGATGTGATAGAATCAGCAATGTTAGCATTGGAAGTGTTAGCATTAGTACTGCTAGCATTAGAAGTGTTAGCATTAGAACTGCTAGCATTAGAAGTGTTAGCATTAGTACTGCTAGCATTAGAATTGTTAGCATTAGAACTGCTAGCATTAGAAGTGTTAGCATTAGAACTGCTAGCATTAGAAGTGTTAGCATTAGTACTGCTAGTATTAGAAGTGTTAGCATTAGTTTTGAACTGAAACACAGTCACATGAGATTTTGCAAACAATAAAAGGAAGTGAATGTGTGTGAGTATGTGCGTGCACCCGTGTGTGTGTGTGTGTGTGTGTGTGAGACTGTCGTAGAAGAGCAGAGTGGACCGTATGAGGACTCTCTGTTCCAGCACCAGACCACAGTCAACAGCTGCAGGTCTCCAGAGAGGCTGGGGCTTGTTGATGGTATTGATCTCCCTAAATGGGGGCTGGGGGGGCTGGAGGCTGGGGGGCTGGAGGCTGGGGGGCTGGAGGCTGGGGGGCTGGGGGGGCTGGGGGGCTGGAGGCTGGGGGGGCTGGAGGCTGGGGGGGCTGGAGGCTGGGGGGCTGGAAGCTGGGGGGGCTGAGGGGCTGGGGGCTGGAGGGGCTGGAGGCTGGGGGGGCCGAGGGGCTGGAGGGGTTGGAGGCTGGAGGGGCTGGAGGCTGGAGGCTGGGGGGGCTGAGGGGCTGGGGGCTGGAGGCTGGGGGGCTGGAGGCTGGGGGGGCTGGAGGCTGGGGGGCTGGAGGCTGGGGGGGCTGGAGGCTGGGGGGCTGAGGGCTGGGGGGGCCGAGGGGCTAGGGGGGCCGGAGGCTGTCTATTCCCCCTCCCAGCCCCCCCGCTCCACCAACGTGTGACTTGATGCCATCAATAAAACCCCTGAGAGAGAGCTCCTCTCTGGCCCTGCACAGAGACATCAGGCCTGGCTGGAACTCACCTCCATGCAGCCCAGAATACACAGCCCCCCACCTCCCCTCCAACACTCGATATCTCACTGGTGGGTCTGCTCTCCTACCAGACACCTCTTCTACTCTCTGGTCTTCAGGGGTCTGGGTTAGAGAGTAGGTTTGTATGTGCATGTGTGTGTGGAGGTAGAGGGAGTGTGTGTGTATGTGTGTGTATGTGGAGGTAGAGGGAGTGTATTCTAGACTCCTACAGGCTCTTGGTTAGCATGTGTGTGTGTGTGTGCGAGGTCTTCAAGGCTCTGGGTTGGAAAGTAGATGTGTGTGTGTTGGTGCCTGCAGAGTTGTCCAGGGCTGGAGGTGTGCTGGTGTGAGATGAGCGTGGGTTGGGAGGAGGAGAGACACGACAGGACACACGGGAGAGACGGTTCACAGGAAGACCTCTCAGTCTGATCTCCTTCTTCAGAAACATCCTTGTTTATGTCCGCCCCAAAGACTATTTTCCAGCTGAACAGCTGAAGGTTGAAGGACATGTTTCACGCCCAGCCAGTTGGAGACTGTTGTGTGTTATTTCATTCAGCAAGCTTTTTATGTAGAGGAACGTGGAGTGGGGGATTTGAACCTGTGATATCCTGATCGCAGGCAATGCTCTAACCACTGAGCTAAGCCCTGTTCCTTCTGGCTGGAGGGTTAGGTGCTGGAGGTGGTTATGGTTAGGGTTAGGTGCTGGAGGTGGTTTCAGATGGTCATCAGTGGTTTTATCTAACACAGCCCTGCTCTTATCTCTGACACCTTGTTTGGGTTTGTAACAGCTTAGTTCAGATCACCCTCACAGAGAAGCCTTTTCCCAGCCTGGTGTGTGTGTGTGTGTGTGTGTGTGTGTGTGTGTGTGTGTGGTCCTATTCTCTGTCTCTCTAATAAAACTAACAAGCCCTTGGTCATGACAAGTGTGAGTGGTCTGCAGCTCTCGCTCCATGACAGGGCCGAGGGAAGGGTTTCTCTGACAGACGAGTCTGGGCTCATGTGCTGGTGTTAGTGCTGTTAACTGGTGTCCTGCTAGCAGCAACATCCCTCTCCCGTAAAACTACAAACCTTTGGTCTTCTTTTATCTTATAAAAATAACTTATTGCATTTCCATGCAAAGTAACATCTAACGTGGAATGCTGTCTGTCCAGTCAGCAGCCTGAAGGGTTAGCATTAGCATGCTAGGCTAACACTTGACAGGTGACAGAAACAGCACAGGGGAGACCTGTCTGAGCTGGGCTCCTATCTAGATGGATGGCTCAGTCTGGACAGAGGATGGCTGATTGATGGA